>NC_065446.1:215135521-215443023 GCF_917563875.1 Diabrotica virgifera virgifera | reverse complement strand
TAAGAAAAAGTTTAAAATTCTACATCCTCTCTTGAAGATAAAAAAAGTACATTCAAAATAAGACCGGAATTGGATAAAATGACTAATTCTAAACAACTTTTGTTCTATAGAGTTTTGTCACTAAGTAAATACTTTTCGAGTTATTTGCGAGTGAATATGTTCATGTTTAACAAAATAAAACATGTTTTTGAACGGTTTTTCGGAGATAACTCAAAAAGTAAGTATTTTAGCAAAAAGAAAATATTCTTAGCAAAAATATAGCTCATAAAAAATTGAAAAAAATGGTGTATACATGAGGTCTGTAGACCCAGTAGAAGCAGAGTTGCAGCTAATGAAAGGTAGGTTCTTTTTCGTCAAATTCCAAATCGAATATTTCAATGTACAATATCCCAAATACGAAGCACTTTACGGGGAAAATTCATTTTAACTTTTTTAAAGTTTTTAAAAAATGGTTTATTTTTTTTAATTTGTAACATTAGAAGTAAGTGAGTTAGGATCAAAATACTGTTTGTCCCTTTTTTTTTTTGGTAAAAAAATCACGAAAATCATCCCCTAATTAGCATCACAAATAAAATTTATCATTACCACTTCACAAGCTACTTTGACTATATATTATTTATATGATCTGTAAGTTTCATCGGTTCAAAGTGCTTCTTTTTGAAAAATATGTAGTTAAAATGGCTTGAGCGAGTAACTAATCACGAGTTAAGCAAATTTGGAACAGTCCTAGCATAACCAATTTTTGTCTAAGAAGAAAACAAAAATCAAAAATATCTAGAAAAGCAAAAGGTACATTTTATTACTTTTTGAGATTTTTGGTATTACTAAAAATTTTTAAGTTAATTCCATAAACAATTCCAATTTTTTTCAAAGTACAAAAAATGTTTTATTTTAAACATTTATTTATAAATAATAAAAATATTACGTAGATATAGTAACTTGTGAAGGGGTAACGATTAATTTTATTTGAGAAATTAATTAGGGGGTGATTTTCGCCATTTTTTTACCAAAAAATTAAAGGGACCAACAATATTTTGTGCGTAACTCACTTACTTTTAATATTGGAAGTTTTTTTAAAAAACAAAAATAAACCATTTTTTAAACACTTTAAAAAAAGTTGTAATGAATTTTCCCAGAAAAGTGCTTCGTTTTTTGGTTATTTCACATTGAAATATCCGATTTGAAATTTGACGAAGAAGAACCTACTTTTCATTAGCTGCAACTCTGCTTCTACTGTGTCTGCAGACCTCACGCATACACCATTTTTTTCAATTTTTTATAAGCTATATTTTTACTATATATTTATACAATATTTTTTTCGCTAAAATACTTACTTTTTGAGTTATTTCCGAAAAACCGTCCAAAAACATGTTTTTTTTTTGTTAAAAATGAACATATTCACTAGCAAATAACTCTAAAAGTATTGACTTTGTAAAAAACTCTATAGTTGCTTAGAATTAGTCATTATATCCAATTCCGGACTTATTTTGAACGTATTTTTTTCACCCCCGAGAAAAATGTTTTCACCCCGTATTTTCCAATTTTTGTAAAATGGAAGGGATGTAGAATTGTAAACTTTTTCTTATATAATAATAGACAATTTCAACTACCTATTTCCAAATTTTCATCCTTCCTTTATTTTTTTGGAGGTTTTCGTAAAATTTTGTGTTCCTTGATCGGGCTACACTGTAGGTACATAGAAAAAAATATCATCAGCTCTACCTGGCTAATGAGATGTCGTTCCCTTAAATGCTATTTATTTTCCTGGAGTATTATACATTGTTGTTTGTTTGGGTTTGTATGACTGCGGACACTAAATCCATTCGCCAATTTTACTATTTTTTATTTTATTAGTCATTTTTTCGTATCTTATCCTAAAACTAATACTAATATAATAAACAATTCTACTAATAAATAATTATTTTTGTATTTTTTTAATAATTTTTGATATATTTTTTTTTATTTATTTTTTTCTAAATGATGAGAGTATTATACATAATGGGTATTAAGAGAGATTTTATTAGGGTGTATTCGCATAATCTCGTAATAATACTATACAACAAACAGACACTTACAAATATCTGGGACACAAGATCAAAATAAGCAAAGACAATCAAAGACACGAAATACATAGACGAATAGGTCTGTCATGGACAGCATGTGGCAAAATAAGCCATATTCTAAAAAGTTCAATTACCATGTGTCTTAAGTGAAAGGTTTATAACCAATGTGTTTTGCCTGTACAAACTTATGGAGCTGAGACTTTAACACTGACGCAAAAATCCGCGAATAAACTTAGAGTTACACAACGAGCCATGGAACGTGCAATGCTGAACGTGAGCCTTTGAGACCTCCTAATAAACCAACAAATCCTGCAAAAATCAGGAGTTCAAGACGTCATCGAAAGAGCTACAACGCTCAAGTGGAACTGGACAGGGCACTTAGATAGAACACAAGATGGACGGTGGACAAGACGAATCATGGAATTGAGGCCCAGAAACTATAAAAGAAGCCGGGGGTGGTCACCGACTAGATAGACCGACGATATAAAAAGAGTAGCGGGAAACTGGCTGCAAGCGGCCCAGTGTGGAGAACACTGGAAATAACTGAGGGAGGCCTATATCCAGCAGTGGAGCGATTGGTTGATTGATAATGATGATGATACTAACATAATAATGTCTAAACCCTAGTGTATTTTTCAATAGTAGACTTCGGATTTAAGTTTTGTACCTACTCAATTGCCGGTATAAGCAATCCCCCCACTTACTGGCCAACGGCTCCGGGCGGATGAGCTGATAAGTGGAAGGGCACCTTTTTGTCCTGAGATTGATAAATCGGTCTCGAAGGCGGATGAACCTATTAACAACGTAACGGTCAACGGCATAAAGATGCAGAAGGCAACGGGGAACCACTGCATTAAAGACTCGGAGAGTACCCCTAGTACAATTAGCATGATTACGACATATAATAGAAACGATATTACTGATCATGGAACTCGGATACCAAGATCCGGCAGTGAAGGACAATCACAAGTCTTTCTCGGTCGCCAGCAGAAGAAATCCTTTCCAATATAGTGTAAAGATCAAACTCACCATCTGCACATGGAACGTTAAAACATTATACGAGGCAGGTTAGACTCATAATGCAATCAAGGAGATGGATAGACTATCAGTAGACATAATGGGAATAAGTGAAATGAGATGGACGAACTCTGGGCAATGTAAAATTAATGATCATCACATATATATTATTCAGGTAACCCTAATGGAAGACACGAAAATGGGGTAGGTATAATCTTAAATCAAGAAACTGCCAGACATGTTAATCCATTATCCAGGTATATGCCCCTACAGCTGACAAACTGGACGAGATAATTGAAGCATTTTATAATGAACTATCCAACACCTTAAAATGCCTTCCCAAAAAGGATTTAACTTTGATTATGGGTGATCTAAATGTCAAGAATGGTAGGGGACAATCGGGAGAATTCATAGGGCAATTTGGACTTGGAGAAAGAAATGAGCGAGGAGACCGACTGGGTGAATTTGTGGCAGAAGAAGCGTTTGTGATTACTAACACTTATTTCAAACTCCCTTACAGAAGATTATATACATGGAAATCACCTCAAGACCCTCCAGGCCGCATAGTGAGAAATCAAATAGATTACATCATGATTAAAGACTGGATTATATGCAAAATGCATATGCATATATATGCTGCATATTTCTCATGTTTTTCATAAATGCATATGCCTTGCATATTTGGAGATTTAAGAGCATATAAATGCATATTTTGATGGGAATTTACTCTACCCCATTTAAAAATAAGGTATATATTAGTAACATCAACATCCATTAAAATAAAATGTGAAAGTAAATATTTTGCTGTTAAGCTCCTTTGTTGTTGTACCCATAAACATGTTGTACCCTTAATAAATAATGTAAAAAAAGTATTTCTGAAAGCACCACTACGTGTACAGGTATATAGGGAGATGCTTCCCGATATTCCTTTACCACCAGAACCAGTATTAACCAGATGGGGAACTTGGCTTAAAAGTGCTATATTTTTATCTGAACACTACGACGACATCAAAAGCGTTATTTCAAGTTTTGATCCGACTTGTACCGCTATTGATAACTGTCAAAATATTTTTAAAGAAAAGTCTATTAAAAATCAATTGTTGTATATAAAATCGAATTTCGATATCATTGAAAGTTCAATTACAAAATTAGAGGCTCAAAATTTATGTCTTCACAATAGTATGTCTATTGTTGATTCGGTTAAACAGAAAATAACAAATCTGAATGGGGAAATTGGAGTAAAAATTAAAGATAAACTTGATGACGTTTTAAACAAAAATAAGGGGTTTCACTTTATTGCGTTCAATAAATAATATAATCAATTTTGGAAACTTCGATGAAAATATTAATATGGATCCGTCTCTAATAGCAAAGTTTAAATATGCCCCAATTACATCTTGTGACGTTGAGAGATCTTTTTCTGCCTATAAACAAATATTAACAGATAGAAGACATAATATTAGTTTAGAAAATATGAATCAATATATGATTATTTATTGTAACAATAAAAATATGTAAATTTGTTTTATTGTACTCTTTTTATAATATTAGTTTAGAAAATATGAATCAATATTGTAACAATAAAAATATGTACATTTATTTTATTGTACTCTTATTTATCTTGTGGTCAAAATAAAATATTTTGCCGTTTTATTTGTCACAAAACCTGAAGTTAAAAAAATATATTAAGAAATAATAATACAATTTGGTTTAAATTCAAACCTATTTATTTATTTTTATTATTTTTTATTTATTTATGTATTTAACGTAAACCATAAAATTATTCATATAAAAATAAGTGCATATATAAATGCATATTTGCATGTTAATTGTGCATATTCAGCTTGTTTTAAAATGCATATTGCATGCATATTTTAGACATTTTTTAGTGCATATTTTCCAGTCTCTAATCATGATTAATAAAAGATTCCGTAACAGCATAACATCAGTCAAGACATATCCAGGAGCTGATATTAAGTCAGACCATAACCCACTGATTGGCAAAATTAGGCTCAGGCTAAAGAAGGTTAGACGTAGTGTCAATCCAAAATTCGACATCAGGCTATTAAAAGACCAAAACACAGAACAGAGTGTAAAACGCTATATACAGAACAACTTGAATACCGTTATTCAATCGGATGTAATGGACCAGGAGACAGAAAAGTTGCATACAGTTTCACAAGACATACGTGAGAAATTCCTCAAACCACCAAAAATAAAAAAGAAATCGTGTATGACAAACGAGATTTTAGATATGATGGAAGAGAGACGAAAGTCCAAAGATCAGGATATGTCATTATACAAAAGAATAGATAAAGAAATCAAAAAAGCAATTAGAATAGCTAAGGATACACGACTAAGAGAACAGTGTGCGGAAAACCAGCAATTGCAACATAAACACGATTCATTCAATATGCACAAAAAAGTTAAAGAAGCTGCAGGCTTATACAAACCTAGAAGAGTTGGGTGTTTGGCAGATAACCAAGGCAAACCACTGTTAAGTGTGGAAGAAAAACTAGACACGTGGAAGAAATACGTGGAAGTGACTTTTGCAGATGAAAGGCAGAATACCATTGAAGACACTGAATGCCAAACAGGACCCCCAATAACCATTAAAGAAGTCACGTCAGCTATTAAAACAACTAAAAATGGTAAAGCTGTAGGGCCTGACCAATTTTATGTAGAATTTCTAAAACTTATGGATGAACAAGGAATAAAATGGATAACAACTGTATTCAACAAAATATACCTAACTGGAAAAATACCCCAAAGCTGGTTGAAGTCGACCTTCGTAACTTTACCCAAAAAAGTAAACGCCAAAATATGTGAAGACTACAGAACAATTAGCCTAATGAGCCACTTACTCAAAACGTTTCTTAAAGTGATACACGGCAGAATATATAAAAAATGCGAAGAACAGGTATCATGGACGCAGTTTGGATTCCGCGATGCCTTAGGCACCCGAGAGGCTCTATTCGCTATCCAAGTGCTTATGCAAAGATGCAGGGATGTTGACTGTGACGTGTATATTTGTTTTATCGACTACAAAAAGGCGTTTGATAGAGTTAAACATGATAAACTCATAAACATCTTGAAAGAAGCGGGAGTAGATGATAGAGACTTGAGAATCATATATAATTTGTATTACAACCAAACTGCCAATATTAAAGTGGATGACCAATTGACAGAGGAAGTCTCCATAGATAGAGGAGTCAGACAAGGATGCATCCTGTCCCCGGTGCTGTTTAATATATACTCTGAATGTATCTTCGAGCAAGTGCTGGGAGAACTACAGGAAGGCGTATTAGATAATGGAGTGCGTCTGAACAACATTAGATATGCCGACGACGCTGTAGTTTTTGCAGACAGTCTAGATGGTTTGCAAAGAATAATGTCGCGCATATCAGATATAACTAGAGAATACGGACTTGATCTCAATACGAAAAAAACAAAGTACATGGTAGTCAGTAAGCGCGAAATATTAAATACACAGCTTTTGGTTAACCAACAACTAATTGACAGGGTCGACAGCTACACATACCTTGGTACCAACATAAACAGCCAGTGGGACCACTTAGGTGAAATAAAACAACGCATAGGAAAAGCGAGATCAGCGTTCATAATGATGAAGTCTCTTTTCAGAAGCCACGATTTACCTCTTGCTACCAAAATCTCTAGCATCAGATGCTATGTATTTTCTACGTTATTATACGAAGTAGAGTTCTGGACACTTTCCGAGGCTTCTTTGAGAAAACTCGAGGCATTCGAGATGTGGTGTTACAGGCGCATTTTGAGAATTTCGTGGGTGGATCGTGTGACTAATGTTGAGGTTCTACGTAGAATAGGCAAGGAATGCGAGATTATTAACACCATCAAAAAGCGCAAACTAGAATATCTTGGCCATGTTATGAGGAATGAACAGAGATATGGCTTGTTGCAACTCATTCTTCAAGGCAAGGTATTTGGAAAGAGAGGACCTGGGAGAAGAAAAATATCTTGGCTTCAAAACCAGAGAAAGTGGTTTAATACATCGACAACCGGATTATTCAGAATAGCAGCAAGCAAAGTTAGGATAGCCATGCTGATCGCCAACATCCGGAACGGATAGGCACCTTAAGAAAAGAACCTACTCAATAAAAATATGAGCCATAACATACTTTTTTGGTTTTTTTTAGATTTGGAGATGCTGTCATTAGACGCCGCAGGTTGAGGAAGCCGGACTATGATGACATATAAAACATAAAGTTTATCATTTAAAATAAAGCGTATAAATAAAAAACTATTTAATCTGTGCCCGTTTTTAATTTAAGTGCTTCACGAATTTCAACTTAACCCTCCGGTGGGCACGCTATTGATACTTTATGCCGCCTTTTTAGTAATTTCAAGATTTCCTAAAGTATTAATTACGTAACTAATTTAGTTACTTCCACTTGCCTTCCAGCTATTCTTACTTACTTACTTACTTAATCCAGAACTCGTCTACCTTTCGGTGTGAGCTATTACGGAGTTAGGTTCTCCGTCGTTTTCTTCCACATTTCCTTCCATTTCCTTATATCCATGGCCAATGCTTTTGTTTCCTCCCATTTTATTCCTCTTTTGTCGGCCGCTTCCCTCACTTCTTCTGTCCACGTCTTTCTTGGTCTTCCTCTCTTCTTTCTTCCCATATCTCTCGCTTCATATATTTGTCTTACTATTTTCTCTTCTCCTCTTCTCAGTACATGTCCGAGCCATATAAGTTGTCCTTGTTCGATTGTTGTTGTAACTGGATGTATTTTCAGATTTTCTCTAAAGGTTTGATTTCTAATTTTATCTTTCCTTGTTTTCCCCTCTATTCTTCTCAAAAATCTCATTTCTGTTCTTATTAGTATTCTTGTAATTGTTTTTCTGACTCCCCAATGATCACCAGGTCGTCTGCGTAGCATAGTTCTGTTATTTGTATCATTCTCAACTTCCAATATCCTACATTATATTTTCTCCATTTGTGTTTGCATTCTTTTATTACGTCATCTAGTACTAGGTTAAAGAGTAGTGGGCTCAGGACACAACCTTGTTTTAATCCAAGGTTGCTGTCGAATACTTTTGATTTTTCATTTCTTGTCCTTAGATAGCTTTTCGTTTTTTCGTATAAACTCTGGATGCATCCTATTATATCTTGTTCAATTTTTCTCTTTTCTAGTATTTTCCAAATATCTTCTCTTTTAATTCTGTCGAAAGCGTTTTCCATATCTAGGAAACATACATGTATTTCCTTTTCTGTTTTAAGAGTTTTTCTATTATTTGTCTTATTATGAAAATCTGATCGTTCGTCCCTCTTTCTTTTCTGAAACCACTCTGGCTCTCCTCAAAGGTATTTTCTAGTTTTTCTCTTAGCCTGTTTTCTAGTATACTAGCATAAAGTTTTCCTACTGTGCTTCTAAGTGTTATTCTCCCATAGTTTGAGCATTCTTTGCTATCTCCTTTTTTATACAATGGTGTTATAATGCCTATCTGCCAGTCTAGTGGTACTTTATTTTCATTTTTAGCTTGGTTCATGATGTTTAGTAATTCTTGTTGTCTTTCTTCATTCATGTATTTTACTATTTCTGCAGTTCTATCGTCATGTCCCGGTGCTTTCCCCATCTTGATTTTGTTGATTGCGTTTGTTAATTCTTTGTGTGTTATATTTCCTATCTGTTCCTGTTGCTCTTGTGGAGTGTGTTGATTTTTGTTTTGTTCTATCTTATCTCCTTCTACTTGTTCCACTTCCAAGAGTTCTTTAAAGTATTCTCTCCACCTCTCCATAATCTCTTCTCTTCTGTAAGTATGGTTTCATTGTCATCCTTCACGTTTTTCAATGTATTTGGTTTTGATTTTCTCATGCTCTTAATTGTGTTATAGAACAATTTCTGGTTTTCACCGAATGCTTTTGTTAATTTATTTCCAAATCCTACCCACGTTCTGTCTTTGTTATTTTTAACCATCTGTTTAATTTCTGTTCTTTTTTCTTTGTACTTGTCATAGCTTTCTTGCTTTCTGTCTGTTAGGTATCTTTTCCACAGTTGTTTCTTTTCTTGTACTATTTTTTTCTAAGTCTTTTGTCCACCATGCCGTGCGTTTTTTGGGGTTATTACTTATTTTGGTAACTCCACAACTCTCTCTTTTGCAGCTACTTATAGACTATGTTTATAATCTTTCCATCTTTCTTCTATATTTTAGTACTTATTTTCTGTTCCAGCTATTCTTATTTGACTATATTAATAAACTTATGACGCACAAAATTGGCCAGTTTATGATTTATTTAGCTTTGAGTACAACGCTGAAATAATTGTGTTGAAAAAAGTTTAAGTTTTTAACCTAATAGCACATAAAGTGATATTTAAAATACCACTCTATATCATACCAGATCAAAGACAATGGAAAACCTGGATGGTTTTCAGATCATACCAGAGAAGATTTTCCATTGTTTTTTTTTTGTTTCTGTTGCAAGCGAAGATTTGTTGAATTTCAATATTTTCTAAATGAATTGTCAAATTATCATTTAATTATTATTTGATTACTTTGTCGTCTGGAGCATTTTGATGTATTTAATATACTCTTTTGTTAAATTAATTTTAATTATATAATGGTGCAAGGTAACAACTCAAAAATTTTCTGCTCGAGTAATTCTCCACATTGTGCTCGTAGCAAACGAAATAATTTACGGCATAATCGGAAGGTGAGATAATATTAAATGTTCAACAAATATTTCAAAGATAATTTGCACTGCATACGTTGCATTATTAACTGGGGAGGAGAGCGAAAATTCGTTTTAATTCGATTTTATTTGAGAAAAAAGTTGACATAATTATGTTTTCTTCTTTTTCTTCTTCATACAAATTTACAAATGGATGTTAGTGATCACATTTTCCATTAAGTCTCTGTTTCTTGCAATATATATTAGAGATTGTATGCTGTTAACCCCTGTCCATTGCCTTATGTTTCGGAAGGGACATTTTCTTGCGTCTCATTCTTCCCTTGCCTTTAATTTTACCCTCGATTATAAGTTAAAGGAACTGGTATTTTTCATTTCGCATGATGTGAACCAGATAGTTTTCCATTTCTTGATGATTTCGAAAAGTTGGCGTTCTTTGTTTATTATTTTAGGAACATCTATATTTGCAACTTTCGCCGTCCATGGTATTTATCTTTAGAATACGGTGATAAAGCCACACTTACAATACTTCTAATCTGTTTATATCCCTCGTTTGGAGTGTTCAGCTCTCTACGCCATATAAAAGCACCGACTATACGTAGCACTTAGTAAACCTTAGTCTCAGTTGAAGATCAAACTCTAAACAGGTCAGTAACTTCCTGAATTTTATGAAAGCTTGTCGAGCTTGCTCAGTGCGATATTTTACTTTTCTGTCCGATGCCCAGTCTTCAAAAAGCCACGTTCCCAGATATTTAAATTTACTAACTCTTTCAATGGACTTCGCTTAGTGTATTCACCAATTATAGTGACAAGTTGTTGAAGGTCGACTATATTGTCATAAATTAAGAGACCATCATCAGCATAAACTATGTTGTAGATCAATACTCCATTCACTTTGATTCCCATCTCTGCATCTTCCAAAGATTCTTGATATATGGCTTCCGAATAAATGTTAAATAAAAGAGGGGAAAGTACAACACAACCCTGTCCAAGACAGGGATTAAGAGAGTTTCTTATATAGATAGAGGGTTTTGATAGGGATTTAGGATTTTGATAGAGAATTGTCTATTTTTAATTGTGCCGTTTCATACCAGTATAAGTTTTTAATGTATCTTATGTTTTTTTGGCGTATATCGGTGCATAAATATTCGGGATGTGCCAAAAGAAGCATGCGGTCTAATGTTTCGCGAAATTTACGAGGGATTGAAATACGAAAAAAAGTTTACAATCCTTTTGAAAAATCTATCTAGTAACACCAAACATGACCTTCTAACTTCTGAGCTTTCCATTCGATATATCGAAGATATGCTTGGCATTCGGCGAAGTACACTATCGGATGTTTTACAAAGATTTCGAAAAACTGGTTCTTATTCAAGAAGATCTGTTCGCAGAAGATCAAGGATAAAAACGCCTAAGAAGATTGGTTTCTTAAACTCCAAGTGATTCGAGAACAGACAATTACCGCTACAGCTTTGACTTGGAGACACGCAGATGTTCATAGTACCACAGTTTCACCTGACATCGTACGTTGAAGATTAAGCGAACAAAATTTATAGTCGTAGTACCTGCCTTTATTGGACGCAGCTCATCGAAGACACCGCGTAGAATTCTGTCTCTCTCGTACAGATTGGAATATGGATGAATGTATACACATTCTGTTTATAGACGAATCTAGATTTGAAAAAAATATTTACCTGATGGTTGCCAAAGAGTGTGGTGAGAAGATGTCGAGAACACTATGCCCAATGCTTAACTCCTAAAGTAGGTAAAATGTTATGGAGCTGCATTTTTTGGAACCACATACAGATCTGGTTGTGCTAGGGGTTGGTGGCCTTAATGCTAAAAGGTATATTAGGGGATATTTGGAAGAACATGTGTTATCGTATATGAATTTGTTAGATGAAAATTTTTTCTAATGCGGCCGCACATAGCCAGAATAACAATGCAATATTAACGAATGTTGGTATTCAGTACTAGCCTGACCTCTTTTAGCAGTCCAGACCTTAATCCGATAGAAAATTTGTAGGACAAGTTGGGGTGTATTTAAGTATGGTAAGGTATATATATATATATAATATATATATATATATATATATATATATATATATATATATATATATATATATATATATATAATATATATATAATATATATATAATATATATATATATTAAGTAAGGCAAATTTATGGCGAGTTTGAGACTGTGGTAGCGTTAGAACAGGCGCTACTAAACAGTCATCTAATTCTCTTTGCCTTATCCCTATGCGGAGTCGGCTTCCCTAATTGCATTTCTCCACTATTGGAGATCTATCTTGGGTCATATCAATGTTAATCTCCTTTACCAACATGTCCTGCCTTATCGTCTTCCCCAGGTCTTTTTTGGTTTTCCTCTCCTACTCCTTCCAGGAATCTGCACTTCAGCTATTCTTCGTATTGAGTGATTAGCGTCTCGACGTTGAACATGACCAAACCATCTTAACCTATGCTCTCTCATTTTGGCATCAATTGGTGCTACACCTAGACTTCCCTTAATATACTCATTTCTAATTGTATCCTTCTTTGTCACTCCACTCATCCATCTAAGTATTCTCATTTCCGCCACATGCATTCGTTGTTCCTCTTTCTTTTTCACTGCTTAACATTCAGTTCTGTACATCATAGCCGGTCTTATGATTGTTTTATAGAATTTTCTCTTCAGCTTCATTGGCATTTTTCTGTCACACAACACACCACTCGCCTCTTTCCAGTTCATCCATCCAACCCTAATTATACTGCATGCATCTCCATCTATTTCTCCATTACTCTGTAATACCGATCCCAGGTACTTAAAACTATTGCTTTTCACAATCATTTCACCATCCAAAGATAATTTTTATTTGTAGTAACTCCATATTTAAATGAACATTCCAAATACTCTGTTTTTGTCCTACTAAGTTTTATATCTTTTTCCTCCAGAGCTTGTCTCCACTGTTTCAGTTTTTGTTCTAAGTCTTTTTCACTATTTCCTAGTAACACTACATCATCAGCATACATTAGGCACCATGGAATGCTACCCTGTAGTTTCGCTATTATCTGGTCAAAAACTACTGAGAATAAATAAGGACTAAGCACGAGCCTTGGTGCAATCCTACTTTCACCTGAAATTTATCAGTGTCTCCCACACCTGTCCTAACACTAGTCGTTACTCCCTCATATTACTCATATGTCTCTCACAATCTTTACATATTTGCCAGGGACTCCTTTCGTATTGAGTGCCCACCACAGAATCTCTCGAGGAACTCTATCATATGCTTTTTCAAGATCAATGCATACCATATGAACGTTTGTCTCTTTATTCCTGTATTTTCCATCAGTTGCCTTACAATGAAAATTGCATCTGTTGTTGATCTGCCCTGCATAAAGCCAAATTGATTATCGAATATTTCGGTTTCTTCATGTATCCGTCTATCAATTACTCTCTCCCATATTTTCATGGTGTGCCTAAGCAGTTTTATAGCCCTGTAGTTTGTACATGGTTGTATGTCTCCCTTGTTTTTGTAGACAGGTACTAATATACTGCTTCTCCATTCGTCTGGCATTTGTCCAACTTCCATAATTCTATTAAATATACCTGCTAGCCAACTTATTCCTGTCTCTCCCAATGCTCTCCGTACTTCCCCAGAAATATCATCTGGTCCGACTGCTTTTCCTTTCTTTATTTTTTGAAGCACTTGAACCACTTCCTCGTTTGTTATTCTGGTAACCATTGCTGTTACTGTCTCCGTTAACTCCACATGCTCTCTGTCAAATTCTTCATTTAATATACTGTCAAAATATTTTCTCCGTCTCTTTGTGGCTCTACTAAACAGTAATCTCGAAAACTATCACATAAGTTTCCAGTAGATAGATCCATAGCCACATCCAAGCCACAATCATAAGTATTGCTTGTCACTACGTAAAAAAATAAAAAAGCACTTACCGGAAGTAAGCAAATTAAGAGAGGACAGAAGTTAGTTGTTTTAACAATACGTATGTTTGAAAATAAAAATTAAAAACCAAATAAACAGTAAATTCAAATAATAACCAATAAATGCGCTAATGTCAATATCATTTAAAATCATACACGTCAAAATTCATAGTAAACAAGATATGAACGACATGCCATATTGTTTATCCTTGTTTAACTTATTGTGGTTTCTATGAACAAGCGGCTTAATTTTGGGATACTAGTTTCTGTGAGTAAAAAAGAGACCTAGTATAAAAAGTAATTCGTGAATAATTTCATGCATGGGAAAAGTTATAGTGGAAGAACTATAGTTTTAGTTGTTTCTGTAAGTTGCGGCTGGTATTAGCTACGGATTTAGTAACAATATTTTTTATTTCTTAAGGGATGAGAGCTTCCTACCTCATACCGAAACCACAACGTGACAGATTAGCGACTCTCATAAAGGATTGCCCTACCTCAGTGTGTTTTGGTTCGTTAGTGATATATAATTTTCTAACTACCATAGATAGATGTGCGGACGTTGCCCCATCCATCACCTGGGGACGCGTCCGACAGGAGACAGACAACTTCACACTGAGAATAGATAATTATATTGATAATAATTTTTACCTTACCTGTGTAATATTTTTTTTAATTTTGCAGATTTGTCATATTAACATCAAGGTAGACACATACAGTGTGGCAAAGCCAAATTGGAATAAATTCATTATTTCGTGAATGGGCTCTTTTCGAAATAAATCCCGAAATAGGTTGATTTTTATTTTTATATACCGGGTGTCCGCTTATATTTTCCCCCATTTTAACTGCCTATAACTTCTAAACGGCTCAAGATAGAAATATGCGGTTTTCGCTGAAATGTTTTATTTTAGTTAAAGTTTTGTCTGAATGAACTGAATTTTTTATATCGCTTTCAAATACGAAAAGAAAAATGGCGGATTTTTGAAAAAAAGTTGTTGACTTTTTTTTTAACGGAACACCCAGTATATTTTTTTGTAAATTGAAAGAAAGGTTATTCACCTATCCAGCGATATAAAGTTTTTCAAAATCGGTTTTCAAATCACTGAGTAATTAATTTTTAAAATGAGAGGTGCAACATGGATATCACATACCTAAATAACATACATAACTAAGCAAATTGATATTATGTTATGTGATTTCCACATTGCATCTCTCATTTTAAAAATTAATTGCTCAGTCATTTAACCATCGATTTTAAAATAATTTATATCGTTGGATAGGGAAATTACCGTTTTTTCAAGTTTTTAGGTAAATGACCATTTTTTATGTCGCTTTTAAATAAAAAATGGCGGATACTTGAAAAAAAAAGCTGTTGACTTTTTTTATTGAAACACCCAGTATATTTTGTTTGTAGCTTGAAAAAACGGTCATTTACCTCTCCAGCAATTATAATTTTTTAAAATCGGTTGTCAAATGACTGAGCAAATAATTTTTAAAATGAAAGATGCAATGTGGAAATCACATAACATAATATCATTTTGCTTATGTCATTAGTTATGTTATTTAGGTATGTGATATCCACGTTGCACCGCTCATTTTAAAAATTATTTACTCAGTGATTTGACAACCGATTTTGAAAAACTTTATATCGCTGGATAGGTGAATGACCTTTCTTTCAATTTACAGGAAAATATACTGGGTGTTCTATTAAAAAAAGTCAACAATGTTTTTTTCAAAAATCTGCCATTTTTCTTTTCGTATTTGAAAGCGACATAAAAAATTCAATCCATTCAGACAAAACTTTTACTAAAATAAAACATTTCATCGAAAACCGCATATTTCTATCTTAAGCCGTTTAGAAGTTATAGGCAGTTAAAATTGGGGAATATATAAGTGGACACCCGCTATTATGGTAGGGAAGCCCAAGCGGGGATTTTTGCAGTTACTAGAGCGCGTCAGATTAGCATACGGGGAGAAACCTGGTACCCTGCAGATGTACCTCTACCATATATTGGCTCTTAACACAGGGGAGTTCGTTAAGGGAGGCCCGAAAAACAAAATATATCCTTAAAAAACTAGAAAGTGTCAGATTAAGATAAGGTAAGTTATGTACCGGGTATCCCAATAAGAATGGCTCTCGGCCATATCTCAGGAACCGTTTATAGTAGAGCTTTGAAATAAAAAATTTTATAACAAAAGTTGCCTCAGGAAAAGCCTGGAAATTATTTTCATAATTGTGGGACCACCGCTAGAGGGCGTAATTGAATATCAAAAATTAAAAAATCTAAATTTTACAAAATTTTCCTAATGAAGGGGCACTGGAAATCCGATCGTCGTATTCTTCATAAAATTCTACGCATATTTGATTTAACAAGTTTAGGTCTACCTTTGGAAATAAGAGGTGGGGTGAGTGGGAACCTTGTTATGAAAAACTGGCTGTGAGTCAGGTTCTGCTTAATCAAATTTTGCAAACTTGGTCTTGTTGAAGACAGATCTTTTTCGTCAATGTAAAAGTTATGATTTCCAACCAACTTACTGAGTAATATGCCAGCTAGAAGGCGTTATTTAACTTTTTTCAGAAATCTAGTGTTCCTTGGAAAATATTAAATACAAACATGCATTTTTAATACCATATTACAAAATTAGACAACAAAATTAGCAACACAATAGTGAAAACCGCATGTTAATACCTTTTTTCTATCTCGAGATATCTTACAAAACGTGTAAATTTAAAAACATAACTCTTACTGTCACCGGTAAACGAAATTAATTAAAAGTAGTGTGCTATGGAAACAACAAAGAAACATTATCCAGCTGTCAACGTATATTAGGTCTTTTCAACGCTTCTCATTTGTTTCGAGCCTCGTTCATATCTCGTATATTAATATTATACACGGATTATACGGCATATGACAGAGGCTCGAAACAAATGAGAAGCGTTGAAAAGCCCTATTACAAAGAAATAAAAACAACTATTTAGTGATGACATAAACGTTCAAATTTTTGCCCATCATTTTCGTTGCAAACATTTACTCTTTCAAGAGTAGATTGAACAGCAGTCTCAATTTCTGCTTTCGATATGCTTTGAATGGCGTTTAGTATTCTCTGGATAATGTATCCTAGAGTAGTGTATGATGGGCAACAATTTGAATATTTAGGTAGTCACTAAGTAGTCCTTTTTGTTCTGTGTTATATTTAATTTTAATAGTCTCTCTTTATATTGTTGTTTTAATTAATTATATTTTTATACGTTGACATCTGGAAAATGTTATTTTGTTTTTTTCCACAGCACACTACGTTTCATTAACTTAGCTTACCGGTGATAGTAACAGTTATATATAAAATTTACACGTTTCTCGAGATATCTTGAGATAGAAAAAAGGTATCGATATGCGGTTTTCGCTATTCTATTGCTAATTTAATCTAATTTTATAAAGTATGATTAAAAATGCATACTCGTATTTAATATTTTCCAAAGAAAACTAGATTTCTGAAAAAAATTAAATAACGCCTCCCAGCTGGCTTATTACTAATTAGGATGATTCAAAATTATCACGCTTACATTGAAGAAAAAGATCTGTCTTCAACAAGACCCAGTTTTCAAAATTTGATTTAGCAGGACCGGACTTACAGCCATTTTTTCATAACAAGATTCCCACTCACCCCCACCTCTTATTTGCAAAGGTAGAGTTAAACTTGTTAAATTAAATATGCGCAGAATTTGATGAAGAATACAATCATCGGATTTCCAGTGCCCCTTCATTAGGAAAATTTTGTAAAATTTTGATTTTTTTATTTTTGATATTCAATTACGCCCTCTAGCGGTGGACCCACAATTATGAAAATAATTTCCAGGCTTTTCCTGAGGCAACTTTTGTTATAAAATTTTTTATTTCAAAGCTCTACTATAAACGGTTCCTGAGATATGGCCGAGAGCCATTCTTATTGGGACACCCGGTACATACAAAAGAGTGTATATTTCAAAAATCTGACGATTTGAGCCGGGCGTAACGAAATGGGTGAGTCCCAAAGTTTCACAAGAAAAAAACGAATGTTTCGCGAAATAAATGATAAATCGAAAAACTAAAAAATATTTGCTCAATATTTTTTAAAAATCTATCGAATGATACCAAACATGACTTCCCACGCAGAGGGGTCGTTGGTAAATTTAATACTTTAAATACGATTCCCGCAATATTTCGCGAAATGAACATCAGATCGAAAAACTGTAAAATACACTTATTCAATATTTTTGAAAAATCTATCGAATGGCACCAAATACGACCCCCCACGGAGGTGAGGTGGGGGGCTAAATCACAAATGGGAGCCCCATTTTTTATTACAGATTTGGATTCCTTGCGTAAAAATAAGTAACTTTTATTCGAAACATTTTTTCGAATTATGTATAGATGGCGTTATAATCGGAAAAAACGATTGTTGGAAATGGAAAATCAAATTAAAAAAAGGCAAGCGCCCACTAAAATGGAAAACTTTACTTAACTTTTTTTGGTTTTAGGACCTACTCTTCACAACCCAATAGGTCCCCATAACGCTCGAGTGACTGCACATTTAGCATACTTTGTTCCCCTACTATTATGTACGTAATATACTATATACTATTATGTACGTATTTACGTAATGACGTAATCGATGATTTTTTAAATGAGAATAGCGGTAGTGTGCTAGCTCATTTGAAAGGTTATTCAATTCTCTATTCAGTAGTATTAACATTAAGACCACCTGTTTCGGGATTTATTTCCAAAATCGCACATTCACGAATTAATGAATGTATTTCATTTGACTTTGCCACACTGTATATTACTATGAGTGTTTCTGTTAAACGCTATTTGGTAAATTTTGTTACTGCAACATAAACCATTAAATAGCTTACAGTTCACAATACAACGTCATATTTGGAAGGTACTTACAAAAGTCTTAAAAATGGTTTTAACTGCTTCGTTTGAGTGAGTATACCGCATGTCGGTGGTTAATTAAGCTCGGCTGTCTATTTTCATGGTACAAATTA
Organism: Diabrotica virgifera virgifera; assembly: GCF_917563875.1. Classification (NCBI taxonomy): domain Eukaryota; kingdom Metazoa; phylum Arthropoda; class Insecta; order Coleoptera; family Chrysomelidae; genus Diabrotica; species Diabrotica virgifera. The sequence goes on along the minus strand of NC_065446.1, from coordinate 215,424,303 downwards.
AAGCTAAATATTCGCTATGTGCATTTAACAACAGTAAATGAATTTCACACAGTATATTGATTTAGGAGGAATTTTATCACTCCATGCAAGGACTAACAAGGCAACTCCATGCACACCCAATTATATTCAAATGACTCAACTGCTGCCAAGAATAACTTTTACTTTTACACGTCGGATCGTCTAAAAACACGTGTACCAACATAAGGACGAAACCATTTTGTCATCTCTGGACGTCTCCCTGAATTTTCAAACAGGTATTTACAAAAGTTCCGTGAAAGTAGGAATTTCCCAAAATACATATATTATATAAAAACGAGACCAAATTTATAAGAGAAGGAATATTTAATTATAGAAACAGGGATGAAGGAAATCTGTATTCTGCTGGCGAACGAGTTTTTCAGAATAATGTTTTAGTGAATATGTAGATAGGTATATTGTACCTTAAGTTTGAGCATATTATTGAGGGAAGGTATTTATACCCGTTTTAGAAAAAAAGCATCGCATACATTTCCTAAAAAATAGCCCATTTAAAATAAATGTATTAGACAACATAATGAGGTTTTAGGAGGACGGCACATCAGTAAATTTTATTGCTTATTATCCAATATATACAATTTACTTCAATGGAAGCATTCAAGTAAAATCCCGAAGAAACATATTTTTATGCTCTGTATTTCTCTCTTTTATGAGATTGATGAGCAAATTCTTAATTTAATTAATTACTCAATTACTTTAATTACTGCTTATGTTAACAAAACCAAATTTAAATTAAATTTTCTAATAAACTTTATTCCCAGGGCTATTTTATTCTTGATGCTTTATCTTTGGTTTGTGGCTTCTGGTATCTCTAGTTGCTTACTCCATCCAGGACAAAACAAGGTAATTAAACACACTCAATGTCATATAAATGTTAAAAAATATTATTTATTTATCCAATATACCATAAACATAGGATTTAAAAAATATGCTAAATTTTAAAATTTGGTGCAACCATTTCTCATCCACTAAATTAAGCTTTAATTCTGATATCTCCTCTGTTTTAACAAAAAAGAATTATTTAAATAATTCGTTATTTATTTTTACAAAATTTTATCAAATTTACTTTTCTCCTTTTGAATTGATTACTTATTTCTTCTTTAAAATTTAGAATGACTAATTATGTTATAGAATTGTTCAATACAAAAAAAAAAGCAAATATGGTGTGGATATAAACAAACTCTCTCCATTTCACAAATGATTTGACTAACCTTTTTGTTTCTTCTCTACTTCTTTTCACGGATTGCGTTGCCTCGATTCTCCCACACGTACACTTAGGATGTTGCGAAAGGTCCCTCTGCTTCACAATCAAACAAACAGGACTCGCTCGAATTCTCGGCTCAGTTTTCTTTCTACTCGATATCTGGTGCAAATAGATACCAATCGGCTACTCGTTCTAGACAGAAACAGGAATCGTCCTCGGTCCCAGGAAAATTAACTTCTCAACTCGGTCAACGATTTCGTCGTTTCAACTTGATTCTGCTCGCAAAGGCCAACTTCACCACTTTATACTGACTTCTCACTTTTCAAAAACTGGACTGCTGTCTTCAGATATTTATTTCACAGTGACCATTTTTTCTCTCCTCAAAATCAGACTCAACACTCTCATCCCTTCCATCCATCATTTTCCACCAATCACAAAACATCCTTTCTACCCACTACCCCATATTATCGTTTCTTAAGTACCAATTTAATTTTGTATCCAACGTTCCAATTTGTTAAATTCTTAGAGATACCAAATTACTTTTCGTTGTTTCAAAATGCTAAACAATAAGCCTTACATTCTAAACTCAATAAATTTGTTTAACGGCTATCTTTCTAAGGCAAACTTATAAAATGTCTTATTGTCCATTGCACAGCGAAATAAAATGTACTTTATAATCTGACCGCACCATTATTTTAATTCCGTTCAAAACACATTAACAAAACGTCTAACGATTTCACCTTCCGCGAAAACATTGCTTACTAACTAAATTATCCTATTACAATTTTTGGTCATATACAGGGCCATGAAAATCTATAATTTCGTGGTCTATGATATAAATTTATTTTCTAAATTTTTCCCAAAAAAAATTATACAACAATATATTGTGGTAGAAAGATAATAATCAAATAATCGGTTCTAATTCTGTTTTCTGTTGGCGACCGAGTTTTTCAGGATAATTCTTTAGTAAATATGTAGATAGATATATTAGACCTTAAGTTTTAGCATATTATTAAGGGAAGCTATTTATACCCGTTTTAGAAAAAAGCATTGCATACGTTTGCTAAAAAATGGCCCATTAAATGTATTAGACACCACATGTGGTGTGAGGATGATGGTACGTTCAAGAAGAAGGATTGCGTTCAAGAAGGTTGCGAAGAAGGATTCAAGTAAAATCCCGAAAGAAACATATGGTAAAAAAAGAAAAGTCAAAGAAGCGACTCTAATTTTATTAAATAAAACCAGTTGCGCCGCAAATTAATTTACTATTCTAATTGGGAAATAATAATAATAGAAACTATTAGTAACTGTAGATACGGTTGAAAATGGAGGGATTAAATTAAGATAATGAAATTCGAACCAATATCGATGAAAATCAAAGTCATCGTTGTAAGAATAAACGTCATACCGATGCTCCTGGACGATTACCCTTCTTTTAATCCATATTTTAAATATCTAAAAAGCGTTTTTTGCTCTTCTGAAGAATTTTGCTTTTTGCAATTCTTTTGAATTCTTTTTCCGGAGAAGCGATTTGTCCTCAAACAACTACTTGGGCCTTTTCTACATGCTTATGGTTCTAAGTTTTGTAATGGGGAGAAAGGTCAAAAATAGTTTAATAATAGCATAGGAATGTTAAGATTATAATAAATTGTATGAATAAAAAATATATATAGATGGAAAAGTAAATCTAACGTTTTGTTTTTATTGTATCCTTATGAGCATTCGAGAATCTGGTCTCGAAAGTTTGAAGCAATTTTAAACCTACAGAAATAAATAAAATTAAACAACTTTATAGTGGAAATTATTCTCTGAAAAACTCTACAAAATTGCCGTAATATCATCTTATTTTAAAATGAACTGAAAAAAACTTATAACCTCCAAAAGGAAACTCGTTACACAATTTTCACTTTTCACTTATTTTTGTAATAGAAATAAAACTGTATAAAATTTAATTTAGTACATTTTATATACAGGGTGGTTCATCTGATTCGCCTCGGTCTCTGTACAGAAAACCACTTGATATTTTAAAAAAATTTCTTCACAGAAATATACAGGGGCTTTAATACTACAACCTAAAAATAATACGAATCATACAGGGTGTTCCAAAAAAGAGTGGTATATCAAAGTTATATTTTTTCTTATAGAATGCCCTATATCTGATGACATTGTTGAATTGACCTTAAAAAATAAGCTATACTTTCATAAGGGTTCCCTATACCTAAATACAGGGTGTTTTGATTTATTTCGATTTTTATAGAAATGTCAGGTTTTAGAAAAAAATAAATATCTACGAATCTAAGAAGCAGTAACAAATTCTTTCTTGGATCTTAATAAAAGACTATTTAGCATACTTAAGCAGATGCTTATTGCAACAAAATTTCTAACAGGGTGGTCAAAATATGAGATTGTTCTATTAACAAATTCAAGCTGTAATAACTTACTTATTTTAAATGGAACACCCTGTATCTTACTAGTCTATTGCGTAGAAAATTTACTTAGCTTTCAGTTTGTACTAGGGTTTCCTATACCTATCTTTTTACAGGGCGGTCAAAATATTAGATTGTTCTATTAACAAATTCAAGCTGTAATAACTTACTTATTTTAAATGGAACACCCTGTATCTTACTAGTCTATCAAGTAGAAAATTTACTTAGCTTTCAATGCTTATTAGGGTTTCCTATATTGCCGGTGTTGGTGATGTGTTGTACATAACCACGACATAGGTACTTAATTCTAATTTTTAAAGCTTACAAATTAGGAAATCTTTAAATATTTAAAAAATGAAGGGAGATAGGTATAGGAAGCTCTAATGAGAATTGAAAGCTAAGTAAATTTTCTACTCGATAGACTAGTAAGATACAGGGTGTTCCATTTAAAATAAGTAAGTTATTACAGCTTGAATTTGTTAATAGAACAATTTAATATTTTGACCACCCTGTAAAAAGATAGGTATAGGAAACCCTAGTACAAATTGAAAGCTAAGTAAATTTTCTACGCGATAGACTAGTAAGATACAGGGTGTTCTATTTAAAATAAGTAAGTTATTACAGCTTGAATTTGTTAATAGAACAATCTCATATTTTGACCACCCTGTAAGAAATTTTGTTGCAGTAAGCATCTGTTTAAGTATGCTAAATAGTCTGTTATTACGATCCAAGAAAGAATTTGTTAATGCTTCTTAGATTCGTAGATATTTATTTTTTTCTAAAACCTTACATTTTTATAAAAATCGAAATAAATCAAAACACCCTGTATTTAGGTATAGGGAATCCTTATGAAAGTATAGCTTATTTTTTAAGGCCAATTCAATAATGTTATCAGATATAGGGCATTCCATAAGAAAAAATATAACTTTGATATACCACTCTTTTTTGGAACACCCTGTATAATTCACATTATTTTTGGGTTGTAGTATTAAAGCCCCTGTATATTACTGTGAAGAAATTTTTTTAAAATATCAAGTGGTTTTCTGTACAGAGACCGAGGCGAATAAGATGAACCACCCTGTATACTTAAATCTTCTGTAAGGATGGCGACCGGGGGACAAGGGTGGCGACTCCACAAACTTAAACTTAAGCTTCTACCAATCCCCCCTAAAAATTAAAAAGGAAAAATTGCGTCATCTGAAAAATGCAACCCTAAATGTATCATTTCAATTGGCTAATAATAAATAATAGAATAGGAAATTATATTATAAATACCACAAAGAAATAGCTTCAGATGAAAAGAAGTGGCAGAAAATACCACTATTAGTAAGTCAACAATGTCAATATGTTTTTCAGGAACATTTATACACAAACAGCCTAATTTAAAGATGAATATGAAAAAGTCACCAACTCTTGCTAGAAGACTGCACCTGAAGAAAAAGTTTTAAACCTTTTTCGCTAAGAGATTGTCTCTACTATTTCAGTCTATTTGTCTAAATTTTTTCAGGATTGCTTACTAATACTACAGTACTAGCATACACTAAGCAACAGGGAATGAGTTCCTGTTATACGATTTAACACTAAAGATATTAAATAAGGACTAATAGTTAAATGTTTTTCATTAGCTGCCTTATAATAAACATTGCGTATTGTTGATCTGCGTTATATAAATCCAAACTAATTTTCGGGCATTTTTGTATTGTTACGTTCGAAACAACTATTTGTATCGAAATTACTCTTTCCACCTTCTCATGGTGTGTTTCCTAAATAGTATATGGCACCATACTTTATGCATTGTGGAATATATCTAATGCTTGTTTAACCCTTAAGTACTAACACCCCTTCTCTCAGACGGCATCGCTTGTTGAAAGTGCGATATTTCCCTTCCTAGAAAATTTTGAAGATCACCCGTTTATGACTTTTCAAGTTGGGTTGTTCTTTAGTAGTATTGAATTGGGCAATGTACGGCAGGTTGTTATTCGAAAGATATTTAGGCTCAAAATGTGATTTCCGTCTAATAGACGGGGTGTTAGTGTTTGTGCCCAGTTCGTCATTACACATAATGTGCCCCAGTTCGTCAAAAAACATCAAATAAGGGAATAAAGACCCTGAGAAAACTCATTTGAAATGGTTTGATGAGGGAGAAGACGACATAAGCGAAGTGGAATCAATTTGTGATGAAAATGTTACCACTGACTACCATTGCTACACTGTACTAACTATAGTACCTGCCAGTTGTTTTTTGTTTTAACATTTTTTAAAAACGTTTTTATTTTCATTTTTCTTACTCTTTGTTTAACTTGATTGCAAATTTTTATTAAGATTCTTTAATTTGTTTAATTTTTATCACACTTTTTTTCAGAAGTAAAAAGGTTCACAAACAATCCTTCCATTCTTGTTATAATGTTTTTTATTTTAATAAATACAGAAAAACTAGATTAATTACTGTGTTTTTTAGATAATCAATACTTTCAGTAAGTTATTGAGATATTTTTTTGCATTAAAATATTTAACAAAAACAAAAATTATTACTAAAATATTAAACCCGTCTGTCAGGCGGTTAGTTAGTGTTTACGTCATTCATTTAAGATGTTAGTACTTAAGGGTTAAGCTATACTAATATATTATGTTTCTCCGTTCTTCTGGCATTTCACCCTCCTTACATAATTCTAATAAATAATCCTGCAAGCCAACTTGTTTACGTCTTTCTTAATAGGGCTTTTCATTCACAGTCATTTGTTTCAAGCTTCTGTCAAATGTCGTATAATCCGTGTATATTAATGTTATACACAGATTATACAACATATGACAGAAGCTCGAAACAAATGACAATCGATGAAAAGCCCTATACTGTATACACTTTGCTATGGGTAGGTACCATCTGATTCAATTGCTTTACTTTTCTTATTTTTTAAAGCGATTAGTCAACAGGTTTTCTATCAAATTCTTCATTAAATAAACTCTGAAAGAAATTTTACACGTCCTTTTGATACCCTTTTCGTGAACTAGCATTTTATCATTTTCGTCTTGAGTTTGGGTACATCTAACCAGATTAATATTATGCTTCCTTTAATGCCTTTGATCTCCCTTTTTAATATCTAATTTTTTCAAACTCCCTCGTAACAAGTTGATTATATTATATATATTTTTTATATGCTTTCGATTTACCTTTTTTTACAGCTACTTTTGCCGAATTTTTGGTGACCTTGTAGTTTTAAAAATCTATGATCGACTTATCTTCTTTCTGTTTTCTATATTTCTTCATTTAGTCTGATCACCACTAGGTATATTCTCTAACATCTGTTAGTTGTTTTCCAAGTATTTCTTTTGAAATATCTCTAATAATACTAGTCAGATTTCTCCAAATTGTACTAGGACTTCCTTTTATGTTCTAGCTCAGGTTTTTTCTAGTTTTTATTGTATTGTATTATCAGTATTATAAAAACTTGAAGAAAATGAAAAATTTACTATTTTATTTGAGAAACAAGCCGCCATAATACAATAATTATCCAGATACTACGACTCACACTCCCTCTAAGGGAAAAATTGACTCATCCCAGATACCTACGGTATCAAAAGGATTGAGCTCTGTAGGGACTCTTTCCGTGTTATCGAGCCTTAGTGTTATTTTGTACACATCTGGCCGTCATGAGTAGTAAAGATTTCTGCATGGTCTTATAAAGATGTTCATTTAGACCCAGCTTTGTTATGTTTTCGAGGAGGTTCTTCGGAATGACTCCAGCAGTAGACATAATAATAGGTATCGTCTGCGTACTTTGCATTCTTCATTGTCTTCGTATTTGAATTTCCAGATCTCTGTACCTGGCGATCGTTTCAGTAAATTTATTGAGTAGATTATTGTTGCTACTTATCGCCACATCAATTAGTGTTGTTTGTCTTGTTAATTTAATAACTAGCACGAGATCTGGTCTATTATGTGCCCTTGTTTGATCTCTGAGTACAGTGCGGCCCCATTATAGCTTGTAGTTGTCTTTCTCAAACATACTCTCAGGGACGTATTGATAATATGGGAGATGATCCGTTTGGAGGAGTCCCAACTTGATAGCTATCTCTTCATGAAGGATCTTTCCTACTGAGTCATATTGCTCCATGTATTCAGTTGCAGCAAATGCCTGGCAGTCCCTTATAAGGTATTGGATGGTTTCTTGGGCTTGACATCCATTTCGGCATTTGTCGTTTTGGACTTGAGTTATATTTTTGTGCCTCTTTGACGTGTGTTCGTACTTTTCGCTGAAAATTTTCTATATCCGTTTATGTCCACTTAAAAATACTAAATGACTAGCTAAGCGCGGAACAAGCGTAGGTGTTTAGTGCCTTAAACAAACAATTATTATATTATAACTAGTTATATAGTAAGATACAAAGAAATAGCTTCAGAATAATACTAAAAAGTGAAAGATATATTTAAAAACCTTCAGTACATAAAACTAAGATAAACAAAAACATAACGAAAGCAAGAATAAATTACAAAGAAAATGATGAAGGCTACGGACCAAAGAAGACAAGTTAAAATAAATAAAGAGGCGAATAGAAGTGAACCCATACAATAATCAGGCCGAAAATAGGGTATTAGAAAATAAAGTTTCATAGAAAAGAATATAGTGCAATTCGAAAATATGATAAATATCTCTTTTGCACAATAAATTAAGAGGATTGGTTGAAAATAACCAACGGAAACAATTGCCCCAAAAATAGAGAAGATATTAGATGCAAAACAATATTGTGAAAAATATCAAAAAAATACAATGTTGTTCTGAAGCTATTTCCTTGTGGCATTTTTATGATTAATTATTTAGTGGGAAATAAGCCACAATTAAATTGAAAAAATAATTTTATTAACGTTTCGAAGCCCAAATCGGGTTTCGTTGTCAAAATACAAAATACTACTAAAATAAACAAAAATGTTGTTGCTAAGTAAAAAAGTTCTTCTAATAATTTATTTAATCTGACTCATTTATATTGGCAATTCAGACGTATATTATATATTTTAAAGTAGAAGACTTTTAAATGATATCGCCAATATTTATGAGTTGCGTTCCTGGGACGACTTTACTAAAAGACAGTTCATTCGATTACATGAAATCAATCCCAACTCAAGAATATCCGTTACAAAAAAATCATAGCATGTGATCTGTCTTAAAAAAGAAAAACCAATGCAACGATGACAGTAAAATTCTCGCGTTAGAGATTCCATAGTAAATCACGAGGGAACACCAGGAAAAAACCTCGTGATACTATCCCGACATCGTAAGTATTTTGTCTTACATTTAATTTACTTTCAAAAAACTAAAACCAAATTCTGACTTTAATATGTTTAAATTATAAATAATATTAATAATACATAGATATACCATAAGTAATACTAAAATATAAAATTTTTACTAACTCGATATGTTATTGACTTACTAATCGTGGTATTTTATTTCTATTGACTTCCTCTTTCAGTATGGGTAACCACATCCTACTGCATTCTACCGAGGAATTTGCGACACAATTGGTTTCATTTAGCATAATTAGAGCCGCTTCTTTGATTTTTTTCTTTTTACTAACTGATTCTTTCAAGACTATACTTGAATCTTTCCACTGAACTCTATGTTCATTATCCCATGCGTGTTGACATATTTGAGATCTATTAAATTCTCTATTTTTAATATAATACTGATGTTCACTTATTCTAACGTTTAATGGTCTTGATGTTTCACCTAAATAAAATTGTTCGCATTCACAAGGTATTTTATAATTTTTCTTAGTAGTATTTTGTATTTTGACAACCAAACCCGATTTGGGCTTCGAAACGTTAATAAAATTATTTTTTCAGTTTAATTGTGGCTTATTTCCCACTAAATAATTAATCAAAAAAATACAATATTATTGAATTACTTAACTCTTAACGACTGACGGTATGTCATACCTCGCCAAAAATATATTTTGTTGTAAAACTTGTTTTATAAAATATTCCTTCGAGCACTATCTGTGTACATTCAAGTGGTGTGTAATAATTGTACCTCCTCGCAACTGCTGCAATTTTAGTATTGTTTAGTCTTTCGGCTACGTTGACGTAATAGTCTAAGAGCTAGAGCCGAAAAATCATCGTCATAAGTAATATGGAGTTTGACATGTGAAATGTATTATATATTAAAAAAAAAAACCTATACAGAAGTAAAAACTTCAAATTGTATTTTGGTATAAAATAGTTTATTTAAAACTTCTAAAAGTCATCCACATGGATTGCAAAACGTTTTCGTTCTGAACAGAACATCTTCAGTGCATTCCGCAAAGTAGTTGTAACTAGCACACCAATGAAGGTGGTAACTTCAAAATATATGGCTTACATTATACCTTATGATAAAATATTATGACTACAAGTCGATGTTACTAGATTAAAATATGTATGTGCCTAAAGAGCAACATGCTTCCCTGCTCGAAAAAACTAGGTACTTGCCATTTGAATTAGCACAGACCAACTATTGGAGACCAACAGAGTTGGTCTGTGCTAATTCAAATGGCAAGTACCTAGTTTTTTCGAGCAGGGAAGCATGTTGCTCTTTAGGCACATACATATTTTAATCTAGTAACATCGACTTGTAGTCATAATATTTTATCATAAGGTATAATGTAAGCCATATATTTTGAAGTTACCACCTTCATTGGTGTGCTAGTTACAACTACTTTGCGGAATGCACTGAAGATGTTCTGTTCAGAACGAAAACGTTTTGCAATCCATGTGGATGACTTTTAGAAGTTTTAAATAAACTATTTTATACCAAAATACAATTTGAAGTTTTTACTTCTGTATAGGTTTTTTTTAAACTATGGTATACAGCCAACTATTGGGATTTTTCCATTGATTTTATTATATATTAATAATTATGCCCCTTTCAGGCTGATACCTCAGTGGATACAGAAAGTAGCAATAAAGGATGCAAGGGGAAAGTTAATGCAGTCATTAAAGGTTTTAACCTCCTATTTTGTTGAACCTTCATCGATTTGCATGAAAATAATTGTTGATTAGTCAGAGAATACCTCAAGAAACAAAACTGATTTGGTGCCAAATTGCACTTTTGCCCTGGGGGTGGATATCACCCCTTTTCGGGGGTGAAAGCTATTTTATTAAAAATACCCCCACAAATCGATAGAGGGACAAATTTTAAGTAAAATTTGTTATATCATGTTATTAAAATAAATCAAATACTTTTTGAGTTATTAAAGATCAAAAAATTTAAATTTTCGTGAAAAATGCATGATGTAAAGCGGTTTTTCATAAATAAATCAAAAACTACAAGTTTTACCAAAAAAGTTATAATTATCAAAATTGAAGATAATAAAAAATAAAATAGATTTCTTATCCGAAAAACCTTTGAAAATTAATTAAAAGTAAGTTATAGGTGATTGAATGTATATTTTTATCGGCTGGTACTCAAATCTAAGTATTCAAGATTAAATAACGGGAAACGATACATTTTATAAAATATATTTACTAATCACTTGTCAAAGTACCTACTCAGAAATATGTAGCAAATGAGCTCCCGGAGAAGTTAATACCATACAAACATTTTTCAAGTTTTAGGCTCAAAAGATTTGGAGCTTAATTATTATATTATTTATGTAAGTTTTTTAAATTGTTTTAATACATTTATGTAAAATTTAGCAAAAATCTATTCGAATATGTCAAATGTACCCATTATTGGACACCCCCAGTTTCTGGACACATTCAGTTTATATTGATAGAAAAAATTCAATTAAATATCGAAATAATATAAAAATAATATTTTACTAATATACAATTAATTAATATGTTCTTCTTATCATCCGTAACTTCATGCATGTGCTCTTAAATAGACGCTATTTTATAGGTACTTGTTTATTATACCTGTTTTCAACATGGGAACAGAATACACTTGCGTGCTTAAAATAAATTGTACAATAAATACAGACACTGCTGTGAAATTATTTAGTGAAAATCATTGAAAACTGCAAAAGAAAAGTTAAATAATATTAAAAATGCAAAAGAAAATTTAAATAATATTAAAAATTAAAATTTAATTATTAAATTATAATCCTAACTTCATTCTCAAAATTTCTTAAAAAATTATTCTGTTAACTAATTTCAAAATAAATATATAAATAGCGTATGTTTTAGTTTTCACTTTTTCCTAAAAAATTCGAAAGGGTTCTCTTATTTTCATCATCACTTGCTTAGCTTTGATGTTATCAACTTCATCTGGAGCTCACTTGATAGGTATTCTTGAGTACCTACTTTGACAAGTGTTTAGTAAGTATATTTTATAAAATGCATCGTTTTCCCGTTATTTAAGCTTGAATACGTAGATTTGAGTACTAGCCGAAAAAAATATATATTCAATAAACTATAACTAACTTTTAATTAATTCTAAAAGGTCTTTCATGTAAAGAATTTATTCGATTTTTTATTATCTTTAATTATGGTAATTATAACTATTTTGCTAAAACTTACAGTTTTTAAATTATTGATGAAAAACCGCTTTACACCATGCATTTGTTTTACGAAAAATTCAAATCTTTGATCATTAACTACTCAAAAAGTATTGATTTATTTCAATAACTTGATATATCAAATTTTGCTTAAAATTTGCCCCTCTATCGATTTGTGAGGTTATTTTTAATAAAATAGTTTTCATCCCCGAGAAGGGATGGTATCCACCCCCAGGGTAAAAGTGCAAGTTGGCACCAAATCAGTTTTGTTTCTTGAGGTATGCTCTAACTAGTCACCAATTTTCATGCAAATTGATGAAGGTTTAACAAAATAGGAGGTGAAAACCTTTAATGACTGCACTAACTTTCCCCTTTCATACCTTATTGCTACTTCCTGTATCCACTGAGGTGTCAGCCTGAAAGGGTTTATAATTGTCAATATATAATGGACAGATTTCACAGGAAAAACTCCATATTACTTATGAAGATGATTTTTCGGCTCTAGCTCTTCGTCTATAAAGTTTTCTGGCCTACCGCATGTCAGTGTTTACGTGTCTATAGTTAAAAGCAGTCCATTCAGTATTCTTTCAGTATTAGAATGGCAGCAAGTTCATCCAGTTGTTCTACTTTCAACATTGTTTTACTATTTGTTAGTTAACAATAGTCATTTTTTTTAATTCACTTTATAAAGATTTTTTAAGAACCTCCGCCATTTTTTAAATATTATGCATGCGTTCAAATAACTTTTCTTGAAAAAATAAAGTTTATTTTATTTATTTTTTTAACATTTCATTTATTTACAATCTGTAATAATGATTACAATAATTAAATTATTTAAACATTAAAAGAGACTGCAGGAGACAGTCCAGTGACAATATCCTATGAAATCATAATTTTAGTATTGTACCCTCGGAGATCGCTGGGAAAATGTACACTCAAAATATCAAAATTCAGTTTGGCAACACTGTGTTAATATTGATAGTAACATATCTCTCTTAAGATAAACATAACTTTAATTTAGTCCAGACAAATAAATATATTTTTTTGCCAACAAAAATGGGATTTTTCAACCAAATAATTTTTCAAATATGATGTGCAAAATAATTTTTAATTGGGTTCTGCTAATGAACTTGCTTTTTTTGTCATTAAAGTAGAAAAAACTTGAAATTTCACTCATTAAATCATTATCGTCTTAATCATTTTAATTGTACTAATATCCATCCACTAATTCGGAATGATTAATGGGTTGTTAAAACATTTTATCTGTAGCGGCTTCTGGAATATCTTAAAAATATCGAATTTCATTGATAAAATGCGCATATCCCACCGATCTTCGCTTCGATCATACATACTTAACAAAAATTATTTGTGACTCTAATAATAAATAAAACCCTATAAATAAAACTCTAATAAATAAAAGTTATTTATGATATAAGTGTAAAAAGTACACGTTTAAGGCACGCATGTGAAAGTTGGCAGAATGAGCGATAGCGAGTTCTGCAATTCACATGAGTGCCTTAAAAATGTACTTTTTAACACGCATATCGTACAATATTTTTTCTACAAACGTAATTACAGGACAATATCTACAAAAACTTTTACGTGAACTTGACTGACATTCCATTTTTATATTTTTGAAGTTATACTTCTTTACGCGCGATATGAGGGGTGAATTTTTATATGTTAAAACCTACGATCCCGGCGCATGCGCATTATAACTTTGTTCTGATTGGATGTTCAAATGACATGTCAAAAATTATCCAATTTGGCAGCTGTAGCGCAGCTGTGGTTTGGACGGTTGACGGTTTGGTTATGTATGGTTGTTGCGTTTTAAAATTTGTGGGAAGAGAAACAACAAAGGTTAGTTAATAGTTATACTGCCTTTTTAAATAGTTTTCATATTATATTTTTGAAGTTATACTTCAAAATGTTTTAATTTATGTATGTATCAGTCCAGAAAAGATGTGGAAAGAACATATTAGTGTTTTTAAATATATTTTTCCACAAACGTGTTAAAAATGCAATTTTTAGGACTCCATAGGAGCGTTAAAAATGCTACTTTAAGGCACTGGTGCTTTAAAATTTTTTAAAAAAATTTTAAAGCACTGCAGTTAAAAGTGAATTGTTAAATTGTGAAACATCAAAATATTTATATTTCATTTATTAACATTAATATTAATAATACAACTTGCGCAATTTGAAAAAGGTGGTTTAAAAGGTTTTTTATTATAATTTTGTGTCTTTGGATTAGTCTTCCTTGGGCGTAAAATAATAAAACATCTATTTTTATATTTCAGTTGTCACCGTGATGTATAATTATGTATATCTGAAAGGTAACTAGCATGCGGCTTGATGGCCTTGTTGGTAGAGCATTGGACCAGAGATAAAAAAATCGCGAGATTGCGGGTTCAAATCCCGGACGATTCATATTTTTTTTCTTTTTTTTTAATATTTGGCATTGTTAAGTTTTGGTTCATTTTTGGTAATTATTTTTAATTTTTTGTATTGTAACTGTTAACTAGGTATATTTATTTCGTTGAAATTATATTATAATAGAAGTATAACTTCTTACGTGCGTACAAAGTACACACACATTCTTTTTTTTGACATTACATCAAAATTTTAACGCTCGTATGGAGTGCTAAAAATTGCATTTTTAACACGGTTGTAAAAAAAATATTTTTGAAAATTTTAAATTTAAAATCTTGCTGGTAGGTTGCTTGGAGTGTAACGCTTTAGCCTTCTGTTTGCTTGGGGCCTCATTAGGTTCTTCGCTAGCCTGTTGGGGTGGTTTTGTAGTTGTATGTCGTATTTTTGGGCGTAACTGTCAATTTATTCTTTCACAGTCTTTATTTGAAGATCACGATTAATGAATTCATTGGGCATGTACCACGGTGCATTTGTGATAATGCGGAAGGTACTCGATTGGAATCTCTCCAGGATGTCGATATTGGATCTCGACGCAGATCCCCAAAGTTGGATACCATAGCTCCATATTGGCTTAATCACTGCCTTGTATACTAACATTTTATTGTACAATCTCAGTTGTGACCTTTTTCCTATCAGCCAGTACATTTTATTGATTTTGAGACCCAACTGTTTTCTTTTCGTGAATATGTGTTTCTTCCACGTTAATCTGCGGTTCAAGTGCATACCTAGGTGTTTTACATCATCCCTTTGTTGTAATACCTACTTGATTATTTAATGAGACGGTTGGGCACGTATTTTCGATTAGTGAACGTTATATATGTACTGACTTGCTTTCGTTTACTTTAATTCACCATGTTTGTAACCAGATATTTATTATATCGAGATTTGTCTGGAGCAGTTGCGAGGCGATGTACGCGTTTGAGTGAGCTGCAATGATTGCGTTGTCATCTGCATATGTGGCTGTGATGATATTTTGGCTTGTAGGAAGATCTGCTGTGTACAGTAGGTAGAGAACTGGTCCAAGGACACTACCCTGAGGTACTCCAGCTTTGATTGGATATTATAAGTTAGTGCACTGTTCTTTTTCACTGATTTTGCAAGGAAATGGCGGTCGGAGAGACAGGACTTGAGGATTAAAAAGTAGCTGAGAGGAAGGATTTTTCTTATTTTGTATAGCAAGTCAGTGTGCCAGACTTTGTCAAAAGCCTGCGAGACATCCAAAAAGGCTGCAGAACAGTATTGCTTCTCTTCTAAGGCTTTGTTTATGGAATTGCAGACTCGGTAAATTTGCTCGGTGGTAGCATATTGTTGTCTAAATACAAACTGATAGTTGGGTATTAGCTGCTTTTCCACGAGGATTGGCAGTAATATGTCTAGTACAAGTTTTTCAAAAACCTTTGACATCACTGAAAGTAGAGTGATAGGTCTATAGGATATAACTTCTTTTACAGGCTTGCCTGGTTTGGGTATTAAGATGATTTGTGCCACTTTCCACAAAAGGGGGTAGTAACCAGTTCTTAAGATTGCGTTAAAAGTCTGTGCCAAATATTGCACTCCTTTTTTGGGAAGTTCTTTTAGAATTCTTGCAGTGATTAAGTCAAACCCTGGGGACATTTTCGGATTCAGATCTGTTTGGATTTTGTTGAAAACTTGTTTGGCTGTATTTTGTTTTACAGCAGTATGAAGAATCATTCCTTATTTGATGTAAATAACAAATACAGTGATACAAGACAAACTCCTATTAAAAACAAAGGAGAATAGAGGAGTAGACATACCGCATGTCAGTGTCTACGTCCTGAAACATCCACGTCAGTAGTTAAGGCTTTTAAATATGAAAACATAGGAAAACTTACAACACTAATTATCATTACAGGTCCAGAGGGAGAACTAGAATCATCGTCTTCAATTTTATTAATTTTATTATTTATTTCAGCCTACACTCAATAATTTACAAGCACATACAATAAAAAATATCTATTTAGTATAGTATAATTGATCCAAAAGATGGCATAACCCAGAGATCCAAAGTGAAAGTTATCCTTCAACACCAAATTGTTCTATATGGTCCACACAATGTCCAGAAAAAAGTCACACCATTTTGAGCGTCGGGTTTGGGGGGGAGAGGGGGAGAAATCGGTAAATTCGTAGTTTTTTAAGTTTTTCGCCAATATTTCTAAAGCTATGCGGTTTAGCATGAAAAACCTTCTATAAAAATTGTTCTACAGTAAATTTGAAATAAAAAAGGCCCTATGCATAATCTTTCTAAAATGAATGGTTCCAAAGTTACGTAGTATAGTATAACTGATCCAAAAAAAGGCCTAAGCCAAACATCCAAAGTAAAAGTTTTCGTCCTACACCAAAATGTTCTATATGGTCCAAATATTGTTCAGTAAAAACTTACACCATTTTGAGCGTCCGGTTTGGCAGGGAGATGGGAGAGAAACCGGTAAATTAGTAGTTTTTTTAAGTTTTTCGTCAATATTTCTAAAACTATGCTTTAGCGTAAACAATGTTGTATACAAAAATGTTTTACATGAAATTTAAAACAAAAAATATTCTATACATAATTGGTATAAAATCAACGGTTCCAGAGTTACGGAGGGTGAAAATTCGAGGTTTTCGATACTTTTTATATTTATTGGCCAATATTTATGATATAACTATACCAAAAACCCAAACATCCAAAGTGAAAGTTATCCTCCAACACCAAATTGTTCTATATGGTCCACATACTGCTCAAAAAAAGTCACACCATATTGAGCGTCGGGTTTGGGGGGGGGGGGGAGAAATCGGTAAATATAAAAAGTATCGAAAACCTCCATTTTCACCCTCCGTAACTCTGGAACCGTTGATTTTATAACAATTATGTATAGAACCTTTTTTGTTTTAAATTTAATGTAGAACATTCTTCTATAGAACATTCCTTACGCTAAAGCCTAGTTTTAGAAATATTGACGAAAAAAAAACTACTAATTTACCGAATTCTCCCCCATCTCCCCCCCCCCCCTAAACCGGACGCTCAAAATGGTGTAACTTTTTACTGAACAATATGTGGACCATATAGAACAATTTGGTGTTGAAAGAAAACTTTTACTTTGGATGTCTGGGTTAGGCCTTTTTTTGGACGAATTATACTATACTACCTCCGTAACTTTGGAACCGTTCATTTTAGAAGGGTTATGCATAGGGCCTTTTTTATTTCAAATTTAATGTAGAACAATTTTGTGTAGATGGTTGTTCATGCTAAACCGCTTAGTTTTAGAAATATTGATGAAAAACTTTAAAAAACTACGAATTTGCAGATTTCTCCCCCCTCTCCTCCTAAACCCGACGCTCAAAATGGTGTGAATTTTTTCTGAACATTATGTGGACCATATAGAACAATTTGGTGTTGGAGGATAACTTTCAATTTGGATGTCTGGGTTTGGGTCTAACTATACCATACTAATTCGTTTTTAAAGTTTTTAGCCAAAATTTAGAACTACGACACTGCTTGCTTTGGTATAAATGAGTTTAAACGTCAACTTCAGAGTTTTCTTTTATTTCTTGGGAAATAGTTTTCCGGCACCTACGTCCTTTGAGAACGTTCAGTAAAACAACTATAGAAAAGATGTGATGGGGATCGAAACTTTACATTGTTAAAATCAATTTTGCGGTACTATGGCTTCCATAAATTTTGTACATTTTACCTTTATTCAATGCTCAAATACCCCAAAGTTCGAAAGAATATCGAAGTTTTCGTTTTAAAAAGTTAGACTGTATTAAAATAATAAATAAATCATTTATAAATACATATATATTACATATGCCAATATACAGTGAGGACGTTTAGGTTGAAATAAATTCATTTTCTCGAGAATGGGCGACCTAAGAGGACTACAGAAACAGGTCGATTTTTATTTTAAAATTATGATTTTCTGGCATAAGATATATACTATAGTGATGTCATCGTCATCCATCCGGACGTGAAAACGAAATCGATGATTTTTTAAATGAGAGGCTGATAGCTCTTTTGAAAGGCTATTTAATTATCTCTTCAGTAATATAAACATTAATATAATTGTTAATACAGTGTGTCCAAATTTTTTTTTTAATTAAATTAATGGAGACAAAAAGAAGAATGTGTGTAATTCATTTAATTAAAAATACATTTTAGTGCTGTCAGAAAACAGAAAGAAATGTTTATTTGAGAAATTAATATTATTTTTCGGTTAAATTCAATGTTAAAGCTGCCACCCACCGGTCTCTTAGCGGTTTGAACATTGAATTTAAGCGAAAAGCAAAGTTTATTTATGAAATTCCGACAACCTCTTTTCTGACTGCAGTCAAATGTATTTTGAATTAAATAGATAGCTTACATGCTTCTTTTGTGTCAACTAATTTAATAAAAAAAAATGCTTTTGTACACCCTGTATAAATAATATTGTATGTTATATATTATTGAATTGAATACCCTTGTAAATGAGCAATCACACGACTCCTAATATAATTTAAAAAAACATCGATTACGTCATACCGTCTAAATTGATGACGTCACTAGTATGATATACATAACAAAAAATGATAATTTAAAAATAAAAATCGACCTGGTTTCGGGGCTTACCTCCAAAATCGCCCATCCTCGAGAAAATGAATTTATTCCAATCTAAGCCTCCTCACTGTATACAAATATATTAGCTTACAATGAAGCTGTAAAAAGCCCAAAACCTACTAATTTTTGCAGTTGCATGGATCTCATTGAAACTTTTACATACGATTCGTAAGAGGCTTAGGAATCATTGTGAACAAAAACTATGATGATAAAATGAAAATTGCATTATCGAACAAAAAAATGCATCTCCCAAATGGTATTGGAAGTGATGAAAAATGATAAACTTGTAATTCGGAAACAATTCAAGTAAATGAGTTAGATTTTATTACTCAGCGGTTTCTTCAACTGAATTATATAACCTTATAAATATGATAGTAATATTTTAGAGGCTATAACTTTGTTTTCAATGTGAAATTTAAATTTATTAATACATTTATTGAAAACATACATACAAATAAAAGTAATGAGATTTTACACAGATTTATATCCTTTTGGTAACAATTGCTTTTTTGCAATTAAAAATATAGTAACATTTAATTAACAAATTAAATGTCTCATAAATTATTAAATATTTTTAAAATTTTTTTTTTCCTTAATACTGGTAACATAGCGCAAATTCTCCTATTAAATAAAATAATTTATAGTGCTTATTTAAAACGCAAAAAAATTTCTTTGCAAATTTGATTTTTAAATTTTATATATAATTATTTAAATAAATAGGGGGTCAAATTTCATTAAGTAAGTCTTAGGTGAAAGATTTGTCCTTCGGCTTTGTAGAAAAATTCCTAAAGACCTTCATTAAAATGTAAATTACCTCAGGAGTTAAAAAAGTAAATATTCTGCAAAAATAATTTTTATTTATTTAAACAATGATCCCGTTATATGAATTGGATACTTTCTTAAAAATATCTTTTGTAATCGCCTAAACTTTGATATAAAATTTGTTTCAACTTGTACGAATTTACATTTTGATTTACATGTAGGTAGTGTAATCCTATTTTACTAGACTACTATATAATATAATTTGTTTAAATGACGTTTATTAAGCGTCATTCAATGTTTACATATCGACAATAATAGTAGCGGACAAACTGCGTGACTCGTCGCATTGGGCTTTTATAAGATTATATTATATCACGTACTTTTGAAATATGATGTACGAACTACCATTATTTCAAACTTAATCCAAAGACAGTGGTTGTTAAAAATATGTTTGAAAAAATTTGAACTTGAAAACTAGTGTGGTGTGATGAATTAACAACGTACAAGGGATATTATAGGATCACTCGAAGACCGAAATTGCTACTTCACCTTTAATGGGATAAACTGGAAATTGATGATACTGGGGAACAAGCACCAGTACTTCGAGAAAAAATTGCGACACCCCAGCTTCTTCTAATTGTACACCGGGAATGAAATCAATTCTCACGCATGGAAGATTTTTTCCCGGCTATTAGTCTAGTCGCAACATAGGGGGTCCCGTGGGCACTTTTAGCTCGCCGCGATTTGATGGTGGTATTACAGGTTTTTTAGGTCGCTGAATATAATGGAAGTGGTGTGGAAGCCCAAATGTGGTGCGCTTAATTGTTATTAACAAATTATGGTAAAATTAGGAGTTTTTCAGGAATTATTAGAAGCCCTGTAAATAAATTGATAGTGTTAAGGTCTTCTCTGGTGTATTTTTGGTCGCTGAATCGAATGCGACTAGTCGCGATTACTAAAAATATGTTTTTATATTGTTAATAACAAAATAATTGTTTATTCGCCAAAAAGCTCGAAATGCGCTATCTACAGCAAGTTTTTAGTCTTTTTCATAGTATTTTTATACGCTAAATCGATTGCCGCTAGTCATGATAGCTTAAACCACGTTTCGACTTTGTTATTAATAAATTATTGCAAAAATAACAGTTTGCAGTACGTACACTCACGGTTTTTGCTCTAAATTAAAAAAAAATCACTTGGATTGACATGAAATTTGGCGTACACGTAGCTAACATGTCAAACAAAACAAGTAATATTGTGCCGATGTCTGCTTTTACCCTGGGGGTGAATTTCATCCCTTTTCGGGGGTGAAAAAAGAAATATCTAAAATAAGTCCGGAAGTGGATAAACTGATTGATTCTAAACAACATCTCTTCTATACAGTTTTTTCACTAAGTCAATACTTTTCGAGTTATTTGGTTTTTTTGTAGAAAAATAAACATATTCACTCGCAAATAACTCGAAAAATATCGACTTAGTGAAACAACTGTATAGAACAAATTTCTAGACTTATTTTAAATGTTTCACTTTTCACCCCCGAAACGGGGTGAAACCCACCCCCCAATGTAAAAGCACACATCGGCACAATATCACTTTTTTTTTTACATGTTAGCTACGCGCATGCCAAATTTCATGTCATTCCAAGTGGTTTTTTTAAATTTAGAGCAGAAACCGTGAGTAAACGTACTGTAAACCGTTATTTTTGCAATAATTTATTAATAACAAAGTCATAACGTGGTTTAAGCTATATGAATACTATGAAAACACTACAAACTTGCTGTAGATAACGTATTTCGAGCTTTTTGGCAAATAAACAATAATTATTTTGGTTTTAAAAAAATAAGAACACATTTTGAGTAATCGCGTCTAGTCGCATTCGCAGAGAAGACCGTAACACTTATTGCAATCATTGAAGCGTAAAATAGGTTTTTACCTCCGAAATTATTTACTATAAACCGATTTACATGAGATTTTAGAATTAGGCTTATCTTACCCCTAACTTTAAAAGTGATATTGACCCGAACTCTGTTTTTTATTTTTAAGGGGTGAAATCAACCCCTTAGTGTAAAATTTGACATTGAGCCATTTTATTGCCAGAAAACCTGTTTAATAATAAAGAGTGACGTTGTGAAGTGTTTTTTAACACAATAACCTCATGTTAAACTCATTTCCATCCCCTTGAAAACCGTACAACCTTTGATAACAACCGCTAAATCAAAAGAATTTACAATAAATTAATTTAGTGTGACATAAAAAAATTTAAATATAGAGTAAATGATATTTTACTTTGTCTATCTTAATTATTATATTGTTAACCCCCTTTCAATCCTTAAAAACAACCCCTAAATAGAAAGAATTCCCAAAAAATTAATTTGGTTTGACAAGAAGACTTAAATATACAGTAAAATTAATATTTTACGTTCTCTATCTTAATTATTTAATTGTTAGTTTACTAAGTAGAAAAAAATACGATTAGTTTTTGGGCCATAACTACTTCAATTTTGAAGCTATCACAACTTATAAAAAACCACATTTTGAAGGTAATTAAGAGAGTTACAACTTTTCTCATTATAATATGTAGTGAAAACCTTTTATTTTGAAACGGTGAAGGGTCAAAGGGCTCGAGAGAGACTGTGGTTGCGCTACCGCGCGCTGTTTAATCAATCATATCTTCGTCAATTTTTTGTGTGATAAGAAAAACAAACAAACCAAAATTTTTGTCAAAAAAAATCTATTTTTCTTATTATTACACTTTTTTACGTATCTTTCATTATTTTTGAGACATTATGAAAAAAGGTGGCTTTTTTAAAAATTCGAAAATTTTTTTTTCTTAAAATCGTGATTTTTCAAAAAATATGTGTTCCAAATTAGCGAAACTGCTAGAATCCATCAAATTCTTTATACTAAAGTTGATTCTAGACGGAATACGATTAATTTTAATTTTGGTGGAAATGGAACTTACGAAATCCATTGATTAAAAAAAATTAGATGTTCCTCTTTTTTTCATTACAGCTCACTCATTTTACGTACAAAAGACTTTTAACAACGCTCATTTTAAAGCTTATTTTATGCACTATAAGATCCTTTCTCATTAGCGTGCATAAAATTTATTCTCTCTCCGCTAGATGGCATAGAATACATCGATTAAATTTCACACAAAATAAAAAACGGCTTTGATCTTCAATATCTCGCTTAATATTGCACTTAGAACACTCTTTAACAAACTAATTTGTTAATTTTTTTATCTGCTACAATTTTGTTGATTACAATATTATAGTTAAAATGCATATTTTTGGAGATATTTGCAAACACCTGTTGAAAATCGTGACAAAATTCCGAATTTTCAATTGCCAATAACTTGAAAAATATTGGGTTTATGAAAAAACTTCATACAACATTTTTTGCTTAAAACTAGACCTTCTATCGATATTTGAGGTTATTTTGAAAAATAATTTTACACCACCGAAAAGGGGTGGCAACCACCCCCAGGGTGAAAACGGAGTTCGGATCAATATCACTTTTGAAGTTAAGGGTAGGATAAGCCTAATTCCAAAATTGCATGTAAATAGGTTCATAGTAAAAAATTTCTGATCTATAAAGCTTCAATGACTGCACTAACTATCAATTTATTTACAGGGCTTCTAATAATTCCTGAAATACACCTAATTTTACCATAATTTGTTGATAACAAATAAACGCACCGAATTTGGGCTTCCAGATCATTTCCATTGGATTCAGCGGCCCAAAAAACCTATAATACCACCAACAAATCGCGGCGAGCTAAAAGTGCCCACGGGACCCCCTATGTTGCGACTAGAATATGTCAGATTAAGTTCTCCGCTCGGCGATTGTCAATGTGAATAATAAATGCTGTGCTCTTATCTGTGCGTAAAGAGAGTTAAGTCCTAAAACACTGTTTTGAGATAAACGCGTTTAAAGTTTGCAATAATAAGTTTGAGTTATATTTTTCGAGTTTCTACAAGAATGTATCCCCCAAAATTCTTTTAAATACTTTTGATCAATTAAATGTTAATTTCTCTCAATAACATAATCAATAAATAATAAAACAAACCGTATAAGTATTATAAAAAAATAATAAACTTTTCTTACATGGACTTAACACAATTTGCACAAATATCATGAACTTAACACGCTTTACGCATGACACAAACTATTACAAAAAGCATAAAAAATAATATTTAATAATACAGTCGAACCCGCTTATTGGAATAGCCTTCGTGCCAAGCAAAAGTATTCCTATAACCGGGATATTCTAATAACCGATTTCGGGACCTCAAATTTCTATTCCTTAAAGCGGGATATTCGTTTAACAGGTATTCTAATAAGCGGCTTCGACTGTAATAATGGGTATTCTTAAGACCAAAGTAGCAGGTTTTAATACAAGATAATAATACAAGAACATTTATCAAGACAAAAACTTGTGTTTATTCATCATAAACCAAGTAAGTAATAATACAAAGTAAGTAAAATAATACAAAAATTATACAAAAATTGATATGGAAAACAAATCAATATTTTTTAAGTTCTATTATTTATCTAATTTTTCCTGACAGTTTGTTTCGTTAATTTATTTTGTTGGCAACTGTCATTTTTTTTCGCGCTTTTCACATTCACTTTTTTTTTCTAGTGGCACTATCTCTTCATTTTATTCATCAGGAATGTCATCAGCGTAGGTATCCTCTCCTTCATTTAAGGTTATTAGGTCTTTGTAGAATTGATGAAATGTATGGAAGCAGGTTGAGGAGGTCATTTTTTTCTTCTTGGGTATAGTATTTTGTCCTGGGTAACGTAAACTAGGGTCCATTTTGCTAATGTTTTTTTTGCGTCTTCTTTTGACACTGATGCATTGAAACGGTTGATTAAGGTCTAAGGAATTCCTATAGTAATTAATATTTTGACAAAATTTAGCCACTGTACATCTCTCCAGGTAAAATTGTTTCCAACATAATCTTGTCGCTGCTGAAGGTCGGGTTTTAGCAGCTTAGCAAAGTCAAAGAAGCTATCTTGATTCATCTCATTTACCACAAAAGTGCGTTTCTTGCCAGTGCTTTGTATAAGTTCGACCCAATTATGTGGATGGTGGAACATCCAGCAAAAGCTGTTTTATTTTTTTCAATAAGGGCGTGTGATGTATCACACTCAATGTGCGTGTGGCCAGGCACTAAAAAATCTATGACTAATCTCTTCCAAGTTAAGAGAATTTTGCAGGGCTACCATACACATAGCTGCTAGATGAGTATTCTTGTTTTGACCACCTCATGTATCTGAGAACATGGTCAAACTTTTCACAACAGGCTTTAAAGCTTTAGAAATAAATGTGTATACACATGAGCCAACTTCATTAGCACCTCTGCCAGCTACATCTTCATGCCAAAGTTAAGAGTAAGTTGTGCCATCACTGCAGTCGTAGACTGTTAGAGTAAAAGTCCAAAGTTGGCATTTGTAGAAGGCTACAGAACTATGCACGAGTGGAGTGGGAAGGCATTGCTGCATGTCAAATGTCACAGTTTTGGTTGAATCGTTAACTTCTGAATTTTCTTTGTTTAACTTTTTAAACTCATATGCATACTCAGCGTTATCAAGGTTCAAGGTGGTCATTTTTTTGTTTTAAAAACTCTTGGTTTTCATTCTCAAGAATATATTTTAAGTTGCATGTCTATCCTATCACATTTTGAACAGGTATCTACTTTAGGCTTTTTAATTTTTAAATTTAAGTTGTGGAACTCCTTACAAAACTTAGTATAGCTTACTGCTTTTGAACTGGTTTCAGATAGGGTACGCTTGTATTCTTCATATTATGGTATCACTATCGTCAAATGTGGAGAAACACATTTTTTCCCACAATCTCGTCTTGAGCAGTGGCTTTCATAAGCTGAAATTCCAATTAAAAATTGATTTACTTTTTTCCATTCTTTATTTATGCTCCAAGAAGATGATAGGTATCTCCGACTTTCTCCAAATACTTTTAGTAAAATAGATAAATCAGCTTTAAAGGCACGTGCGTACAAAGAGTCAACGTAATAACTTATTAGTGTACGTGTACAGTGTGTTAAGTCGCAAAATTGTGGGACTTAACACACTGAGTCTTCCTGTTTTTTAAATAATGTTTAGTGTAAAGAGTGATATGTCTAAGTTCAGGACTTAACACGCTTTACACAATTAGTATTGATTGTTTTTCATTTGTGTAAAATGAATATCTCAGTTTAGGAATGGAATTGGACTTGACAAATTATACACACATGTAGATATCAAATTCTACCATACAGATAGTGCATTGGCTAATTTCGACCATTTTTGGACTTAACTCGCTTTACGCACAGAGCACAGAATGGTTCAAATTTGTTTATTTCCATCTGCGCTTTTAAGATGTAGTCCAAAAAACAACGATATTAGTTTGCGCAAATAAACAAATGAATTTTCATTCTAATCCAATATTTACAACTAAAGTGTTGTTTGGAAATTTTTTAAACTCAAATTTAAATTTAATTAAAAAAAATAAAAGATTTTTAAATCGCTATATACGCACCTATTATATCCCGTACCTTTGAAAAATGATGTACGAATTACCATTATTTCAAACTTAATCCAAACACAGTGGTGGTTGAAAATATGTTTGAAATTCCAAATTCAAAACTAGTGTGCTGTGATCAAGGGAGCAACAAATATAAGTTATTGCCACAATCTAGATCGCTTTTATTTAGGCTATTTTTACAAACTTTCTAGCCGCTCCAGATTTTCCGGATTTATCAAAACGACGAACAGTGCTTCCGTTGTGCGACAGCCCTCGATGAAAATGGATTCGAGAATGTTCGTAGTTGGATGTGGGAAATGAACCAGGATATCATGAAATACAGTGCCAGCCGCCGTTTCGGCATTTTTCTAAGGTCTAATGGCCGTAAATTTATTCGAGGTGACTGCTGGAAATGAATGCTGTTTATCGAGTAAAAATTGGAAAATGACGAACCGAGAAAAATTGTTTTGTCGACGTTTAACGGAAAATATACTACTTACAAAATGGCAGTAAAAACTTTCAAGTACTGTAAATAGATATTAAAGATACTACACTCCTGGTCAGAAAAATCCTTACACCTTAAAAATGGTTCATTTTTGATGTCTCGAATATCCTAAAACTGTTGTCCGATATGTGATTTTTGTAATATATTATAGCCCTATTCTTTAACAATATCGCTGTAATAATATTGTTGCTAGACAGGTAAATTGTCATTGTATACCAGGTGTTCCAATCAAACTGTGTTTTTATCTCAAATTTCGCCACAACCTGTGGAATATTCTAGCATTTTCAAAATACTGAAATTAAAACCTAGCTAGAGCCTAAGGTTTTCTTAACTCTCTGTTTTTTGATTCGTTCGCTTAGGATGTATAATAAAAAGTTAGGTACTTTAACAACTAGTCATGTTTTTTATTAACACAGAGTGATATTAAATAAGTATGACAAACTTTAAGGGGTAATTCTGCATGAAAAAAAATGTAAGCTTGCTTTATAAACGTATGATTCGTTTCTGTTGTACGGGGTGCTGAAATTTTTCTTACAATCTGACGATTTATTAATTGCTCCAAAACCGGTTGAGATAAACAAATGAGATTTTGTGAGCTTTAAGAGGCAGTTATTGCGCATTTTTTGACATACAATTAAGAATTTTATATTCATCATTGGCGCACATACGGGTAATATGACCCGCACGAGTAATGAATAATATAATATAATAATAAATAAAAGAACTGTCTAAAGAAAATATATACGCAAAAATTACTGACCACTTGTTTTCAACTGAAATATCTAGAGAAGTCGTAAAAAATAGAAAAGGCGTACAATCTCGAATGTATTGACACTTTCACTGCGTCATGGTTTTTTTATTAACATTTAAGCAAAAAAGCAACTTTTTTCAGTAATTTCAATATTGGGAAAAAATACGCATTCTAGATAGAAACGTTTAACAGACCACTTTCTTAAAAATACTTTTTGTACTTCTTTAAATACGGTATTGTTGTCATCTTTGAATCAATTTTTGTGCATGTTTGTAGATTGCTTGTGTTGTTTTGTTGTTTCCTTTTTTAGGGCATTCGAATTTATACAATTGGAACTTTTTTATTTTTACATATTTTTTTAATGGAAAATTTGTGAAAATAAAGTTTTAAAGTTCTACAAATAGAAATTTGATTTCCTTTATTTCTAAGCCTAGGAAACCATTAATACCTTCATTCACCATTCCAAAAATGATTACTTTCGTTATTTGATTCGATGTCGACCATTCCTATTCAATTTTCAATACATTTCTGCTGCTTTTGATACGTCATTTTAATTCATACAGAATCGTTACTGCTGCATATACAATGTAGGTACGTTAATTCGGATAAATTATGCCAGGGTGGCCAAACTGCGGCCCGCGAACTACCTTTTGAAGGATTATATTATTTATAGTGGTTCTTGATAAATGTATCCGAATTCCCATTCATTTTAGTGTTATTGTATTTTAAAGCATATTATATTCCAAATTGTCTTTTAAATTAGATAGCCAATATGAGCGAATATAGCCAAAGCCGGATTTAAGCCTGTGGGGGCCCCTGGGCAGAATTGGTGTGGGGGCCCTACCTCCTACCATTAAAAAAGTATTGATCTACTTTTATAAATATAATTTTAAATAATAAAAAGTACGAGAGCTGTAACTTGTTACAGTAAAATACTAAAAATAATAGTAAGATGTATGGTTAAAGTCCGGGAACTTTTCGAGATATTTTAATTAAAAATTTCTTGATTATGTGGGACATAAGTTACATTTAGACATCGTGGCTAATGCTCATTGTAGAGAGATGAGTCTAACACTCTTGGCCCATCATAAACCAAAGTCGATTTTTAATTAACTTAAATTTTAAGAATGATCTCTAACCACTGCAGTTAGTTAGCATCAGACCTAAATATTAACAAAGTGTCACCTCAACATTTGGAAAAGCATAATTCATATTCTTTTTTTTTAGCAGTTGGTACATTTGAAATTCTTTGCTTATATTTGATGAGCTGATTTCCTATTTAAATGAATTAAAGAGTCTTACAAACTGTACCAGATGGACGCATAAGTTTTCATCTAAATCATTGCTATAAATGTTGGTAAGCTTTAGTGAGTGAGCTTCAATTTCATTCAGAGTTAAATTTTCCAATTTTCCAAAATGATGTAAAAATCCAAAATTGGAATGGATGGAATCCTATGCAGAAAGCCTCTGACTTAGACGTAATCTATAATACCGATAAAATTTTGAGTTCTAAACTTCCCCGATGTTCTCATATCTTTAGAAATTGTCACGTCTTGACTGTAAAATTTGTATAAGTGATCTAAGTGCTGCCACTCCTGAATTAAGGTAAATATTTGGATCTTGAAGAATACGACTTGGGCTGTTTGTCCTCCCTGATATCCTCTCTGTTTCCAGTAAACACATTCGATTATAGGTACAACAAACCATTTGCAATGAGTTTTAGATTGTTGCTCATAGTCTTCCGAAATATTTGGATATTGCTCCTTTAATCTGAATATAACCTTTAACAAGTTCTTTTGCGGCATTATCTCGATGACCATCTAGTAGTATTTGCTCTTTTAGGAACAATAATATTTTTGGCACGGTCTGTATTGCTGTCGCTTTAAGACGCAGCTTTAAAACATTCTGTTAAGTTGTATCTATATGTAGAGGAAGTGAAAAATATATATAAGCTAGTTCTTCTAAGAAATTAAAGAATTCGGTGCTATGCTAATGCATGATAACACTCAGTTGCAGCTTTTGAAATTAAATTTAGAGAGTGGGCGACACAAGGAATCCAGAACTCCAAGATGTTAAGGTACGTATCCATACGTGGGTGCTCCGTGCTCGGTGTAGCAGCTCTACATAGTAGATACATTGGTGATCGCCAACCAGTGATTTAACCGGTTTGCTGTTTATATGTAGGGGAGCGCATGTCGTATCCATTTAAGCAGCTACACCGAGCACGGAGCACCCACGTATGGATATGTACCTTTTTGTTCTATAATTTCAGCCTGAACACCATTGTATTTTCCATTGATACCTGACGCATTAACGTAGAACGGTCTCCTGCAGTTTTTCAGATCGATATCATGTTCTTGCAAAAATGTCATTAGATAATTAAATATATCTTCTGCTTAATGACGGCGATTTGGCAAAAATATGGTAAACCTTTCAACATGAGTGAAACCTTCTATGTAACGAAATGTCACAGTTAATTGATTTGTATGAACTGAATAATATTTTGACTTATTAATCCTTGAAACTACTTCATTTAATACGTTTTGACCCATCAGATGTACAATTTCCTCACATATGGTTGATGAAAGATAGTTGACATGCCCACTTCCAGGATTTGAATATTTATTAAAATATGGTGCTTCAAAAATTGATCATATTCAGCTAATAACTGGAGTATTTTCAAATAATTTTCATTTTGTGATGAACTCGACAACTCCTTTTCGCTGCGAAATGCTAAATCTCGTTCACAAATAAACTTTATAACTCTAAAATTAGTTTTTGAGTTAACATTTTCCAATAATTCTTTATTTCTTCGGTCTGTTTTGCTACTTCAGTATCAATACGCCCAATTCTTTCGTGTGCTTTAGACATTTCGTGATCCATAAGCCTACTATCTGCATCTACATGTTTCCTATCACAAAATTCTCTTCTCATCACTTCATAAGAATTTACAATCGAAGCAATACACCCACCCGGTGGAAGGTCAAAAACATAACCATGAACAATGCAATATTATCACTCCTTCGCTCCTTCATTTTATACTTGTCATACATTGTTCCTGTATCTCCTGCCAATATCTGTTTAAATGAATCTCTTATGTTTGGGACTTTGTGGGGGCCTTCGAAATGTGGGAGCCCCGGGCAGCTGCCCAGCCTGCTCTCCCTTAAATCCGGCCCTGAATATAGCCCAATCAGGAAACACAAACTTTTACGAAAACCTCCAAAAAAATAAATGAAGGATGAAAATTTGGGAATAGGTAGTTGAAATTGTCTATTATTATATAAGAAAAAGTTTACAATTCTACATTCCCTTCCATTTTACAAAAATTGGGAAATACCGGGTGAAAAATATTTTCTCAGGATTGAAAAAATATACGTTAAAAATAGGCCCGGAATTGGATAATATGACCAATTCTAAGCAAATTTTGTTCTATAAAGCTTTTTCACTAAGTCAATACTTTTCGAGTTATTTGCGAGTGATTATGTTCATTTTTAACAAAAATAAAACATGTTTTTGGACAGTTTTTCGCAGATAACTCAAAAAGTAAGTATTGTAGCGAAAAAATATTCTGAATAAAAATATAGCTTATAAAAAATTGAAAAAAACGGTGTACACGTGAGGTCTGCAGACCCAGTAGAAGCAGAGTTGTAGCTAATTAAAAGTAGGTCCTTCTTCGTCAAATTCCAAATCGAATATTTCAATGTGAAATAATCAAAAAACAGAGTATTTTTCGGGGAAAATTCATTACAACTTGTTTAAAATGTTTAAAAAAAGGTTTATTTTTGTTTTTTAAAAAAACTTCTAACAATGAAAGTAAGTGAGTTACGTTCAAAATATTGTTGATCTCTTTTATTTTTTGGTACAAAAATCAACCCCTAATTAGCTTCCCAAATAAAATAAATCGTTACAATAATCTATTGTTTATATTATCTATAAGTTTCATTGGTTCAAAGAGCTCACTTAAAAAAATTGGGTTTAAAATAAAACATTTTTTTTTATTTGAAAAAAAAAAATGGAATTGTTCATGGAATTAATTTAAAAGTTATTAGTAATACCAAAAATCTTAAGAAGTAATAATATATACGTTTAGCTTTTCTGAATACTTTTGCTGTTTTGTTTTCTTGTTAGACAAAAATTGGTTATGCTATGGCTGTTCAAAATTTGCCTAAACTCGTGATTAGTTACTCGTTCAATCCATTTTAACTACAGCTTTTTCAAAAATAAGCACTTTGAACCGATGAAACTTACAGATCATATAAACAAAGTAACTTGTGAAGTGGTAATGATAAAATTTATTTGTGATGCTAATTAGATAGTGATTTTCGCGATTTTTTTACTAAAAAATAAAAGGGACCAACAATATTTTGAGCGCAACTCACTTACTATTAATGTTACAAGTTTTTTTATAAAACAAAAATAGCCTTTTTGTAAACACGTTAAAAGAGTTTAAATAAATTTTCCCCGTAACGTGCTTCATTTTTGGGTTATTTGACAGTGAAACATTCGATTTGGAATTTGATTAAGAAGAACCTACTTTTCATTAGCTACAACTCTGCTTCTACTGGGTCTACATACCTCAGGCATACACCATTTTTTCAGTTTTTTAGAAGCTATATTTTTGCAAGAGTATTTTTTTCGCTGAAGTACTTACTTTTTAAGTTATCTCTGAAGAACCGTCCAAAAACATGTTTTTTTTCTGTTAAAAATGAACATATTCACTTGCAAATAACTCGAAAATATTGACTTAAGGAAAAACTCTATAGAACAAAAGTTGCTTAGAATTATTCATTTTATCCAATTCCGGACTTATTTTGAATGTATATTTTTTACCTACGAGAGGGGATGTAGAATTGTAAACTTTTTCTTATATAATAATAGACAATTTCAACTACCTATTCCCAAAATTTTATCCTTCCTTACTGCGCAAAAAATTATAAACAGTGGCGCGATATAAATATAATCTCTACGTGTACGTTCAGAGTGGGAGCGGAGAGCAGAGCGGGGATATTTTCCCGAGCAACGAACAAACAGCACGACCAAAGAGCAAAGAAGTACCAAGCCAGAATGAGAGCTGGGAGTCACGCAAGAGTCTTTCAGTTCTTTCCCACTCGGAAGGCATTGATAGATATTTTCTATTTTTCGAAAACTCATTGAAAACGTCGTATACTTCTTGACTAGTGGGGAAGGCAATTATTTACCCTATTAATGAATGCCGCGGTGGCCAACGTGAATTTCACCATTTATTCAAAGAGCTACAGGATGATCTCGTCAAATTCAAAGCATATTTCAGGATGAATGTGGAGATTTTCGACTACCTACAAGAAAAAATACAAAACAAATTGACCAATACATGGACGAATTCCAATCAGAACCCGATCTTACCTGCTGAACGTATTTTCTGTAACTTTAAGGTCGGTATGCTACATATTTATTGAGGTCATTTTCATCAGAAGGTATTTTAGTTATCATAAGTATTTATTAAAGAGCTAATAATAATTCAAAAATGAATAACCATTTTCAGTTTCGTTGCAACAGGAAGCTACAGCCGCATTATATTCTACTTCAATCAGAGAGTGCAGCAAGCACCTCTACCGGTTTCGAAACTTATTATTCTCTCATCGGGAGGCACATATGCTGCTCTCTCTGACCCAACCAGAACAAACTCCGGCGTGCAGTTACGCATTGCAACGAACGAAATGGCAGGGATGCCTAGCGCCAACTGATAGCAAAAGACTAAGTTTTCAATCTAATAGCACATAAAATAACACTAAAAATATTACCTTACATCCCACCAGACTGAAAACAATAGGAATCTTCTCTGGTTACACCTCCGAGGCTTCTAATTATGGCTTGCAGATTTTCGAAGTTTGAACATTTAATTTAAGCGAAAAGCAATGTTTATTTTTCAAATAAACATTTTTTTCTCTTTTCTGACAGCAGTAAAGTGTATTTTAAATTAAATAATTGAC
Source organism: Diabrotica virgifera virgifera (assembly GCF_917563875.1). Lineage (NCBI taxonomy): Eukaryota > Metazoa > Arthropoda > Insecta > Coleoptera > Chrysomelidae > Diabrotica > Diabrotica virgifera. Next base: position 215,390,625 of record NC_065446.1, on the reverse strand, counting down.
ATACATTCTCCCTTTTGTATCAATTAATTTAATAAAAAAATTATTTTTAGCACTTTATATAAACTTTTGTTTCCTGAAAACTTTTACAATCAAAAATTGATGTAAAAATTAAATAATCTTATTCTATTGGGTTCCTAAAAGACAAAAAAGAGACAAATATTAACGTTTTTAGTTATTTTTTTTATTAGATATGGTTTCGGCATGATACCACTAGGGAACTAGAGATTTTTTTCAAGCAAAAAACTAATAACTAAATAATATTAAACATAGGTTACTTTTTATGATACAATGAAGCTATCTAAAGGAATACACTTTTTTTTCTGAAATAAAAAAATAAGTAGTACATATCCAGTTTCCTAGTGGTTTCAAGTTGAAACCGGCATTTTTTATGTCATCAATATACTTATTATAAATTGAAAACTTTTAGTAATAAGAAGTATTAATCATAGATATAGTCTGTTCGCTAAACTCAGACGCAACTGGCTACATATTTTAGTCGATAATTTTTTTGTTTTTTGCCAATTCTGCAAAAATTTGCAAAATTACTAACTATTTAGTGATTATTAACTATTTAGTAATTATTTTTTTCCAATTTTACTAAAATTGGCAAAATTACTGACTAAAATATCTAGAAAGTTGCGTCTGAGTTTAGCGAACAGACTATACAAATGTTTCTAACGTTGTAAATAAAAAATAAAGTTATCTGCCATAGCGAAATAATCTAAAAACCACCAAAATTGCTATACCACTATCTGGCTTCAAAACACGTGTTATTACCAACTAATAACTGAATAACGAGAACGTAAATGATGGTGCGCGATATTTTTATAGTAGGAGGAGCCTTAATACGTCATATAACGTGAGTGGTTTCAGGCAAATACTACTGAGAACGTAGCAAAAAATTTATTTGTATGTGGTTTCACAGTGAAACCAGTAGAAAACAAAGGGGTAAATAATTATGTTAATGTTTATATTACTGGATAGAGAATTAAATAACCTTTCAAATGAGCTATTACACGATCCCTATTCTTATTTACAAAATCATCGATTACGTCATCACGCTCAGATGGATGACGTAACTAGTATGATATATATGCTAAAAAATCGTAATATAAATATAAATCGACCTGTTTCGGGATTTATCTCAAAAATTATCTATTCTCGAGAAAATGAATTTATTCCAACCTAAAGGTCCTCACTGTATATATTATTGTCTCCATGAAGTTGTCTTACTTAATTTAATAATGTGTCTAGATTTGGCTCTTGCTCTTTTTAGTGCAATAAGGCTCTCCTCAACTTTGTTCACTAGAGCAGATTTTTGCTGCTGCACAGCGTTTTCGCAAGATGAACTCCACCGTGGGACACTTTTTCGTTCGGCTGAAATGACTGATTTCCCAATGTGGGCCCCAGCAGCAAGGCGGATGGTGATTGCGAATTGGGAGACGTATATATCAATGTAGTCAGTTAGATTGAGTTTAGGTAGGAAATGGCAAGTTTCACTAATATAATTAGGCTAATTACAATTTTTTTAGCGCCAAAACTTTTTGTCAATATTTGAGAATTTGACGTATCTGAGATGGTTATAAAGATTAGGAAATGATTGCTTTAATGAAGATCATCAGATGTATGCCATGTTAATGTTGGAGCTAATTTTGGGTCACTAAAGCTTAGATCAATGTTGAAGAAGAAACCAGGAAGAATATTAATAGAACCAGCAGAAGTTCTATGTTTGCTACTGAAAAATTGCTACAGGAACCGGCAGGTCGAGACCGGCCTAAAACACGGTATAGCTTTACGTCTTATAATAATAAATGAAACACTACTTGACATTCTTCTTCTTAAAGTTCCCTCTCCTATCGGAGGTTGGATATCATAATGGCTATGGTCACTTTGTTGGCTGCTGCTCCGAATAGTTGTAATTAACTACAGTTAAACCATTCTCTAAGGTTCCTCAGCCAGGAGATGCGTCTTCTTCCTATGCTTCTTCTTCTTTGGATCCTTCCTTGCATAACAATTCTCAGCAACTCATATTTTTCTCCTCTGGTAATATGACCCAAATATTCCAGTTTTCTAGTTTTTATACTTTTCATAATTTCTAACTCCTTATTTAAACGTCGTAGCAATTCAACATTGGTAATCATTTGAACCCACTGAATTTTCAATATTCTTCTGTAACACCACATTTCGAACTCTTCTATTCTTCTTATGTGTTGTCTCTTCAATATCCAAGCTTCTATTCCGTACAGCAATATAGAAAATATGTAGCATCTTAGAGCCCTCAATCTGAGAGGCAACTGAAAGTCTTTGTTTGTAAGCAGTGTCTTCATTTTTATAAATGCTTGCCTTGCAGTCTCAACTCGGACGTTAATTTCTTTGATTTTGTCATTTTTGCCATCAACCCAGGTTCCTAGATATTTTTATGTCTTAACTTTTTCTATTTGGGTTTGCTTTATCATTAACCTTTCATTTCCATGTTCTGTTTTTGAGACAATCATAAATTTAGTTTTTTTCTTGTTTATTTTTAGTCCGTATCTAATGCAATAATCGTTAATTCTATTTAGCAATTCTTGCAGCAATTCCAGGGTGTCTGCCATTATAACGGTGTCATCAGCGAATCTTATGTTATTTACTATTCTTCCTTTTATAGAGATTACATCACTTAGCTCCGCTATCGCTTCCTGAAATATGGCTCCACTGTCCACAGTATCAGCGACAGAACACAAGTCTGTCTTACTACTCTCTTTATATCAATATTCTCGGATTCTTGTTCTTCTATCTTTATATTATCCTTTTGATTCCAATACAGATTGATGATAATTCGTAAATCTCGTCTGTCTATATCTCTGTTTTTCAATAATTCTATTAGTTTTTCATGTCGGACCCTGTCGAACGCTTTTTCGAAGTCGATGAAACAGGTATAAATATCCAGGTCCATATCTAAGCATCTTTGAGAGAGGACATTAAACGCAAACAATGCCTCTCTTGTTCCAAGTCCTTTGCGGAACCCAAGTTGGGTATCATCCATATCATATTCTAGCTTTCTGTATAATCTTCCATGAATCACCTTTAGAAATATTTGTGGGTATGGCTTTGTGGTATTGGCTATGGGTATTGTCCTAGAGTCCGAAGAATCTTTGGTATATGTTGTTTTTGGTATTGTTACAAAGGTGGACACCAACTATTCCTGAGGGAATTTTCCGGTTTTATATACTTCATTAAACAGATCCAGTAGTACCGGTAGAGTTTCATCGTGTAGAAATTTCAGTAATTCCACAGGTATTTCGTCTGGACCTACAGTTTTTCCGTTTTTTTTTTTACGTTTCGTATTGCTTGTTCGATTTCCTCCAATATGATCTCTGGTCCCGTTTCGCTGTCGATTTCTTCCGGTTCTTGTCTATTATCCTCAAATAGATTTGTTCTGTATGTCTTCTACTTTTTTAATTTCTCTTTGACTTCTATAGTAATTTTTCCATTTATGTCTTTAAAAAGGCCATCTTTCTTTTTTCGCTGTGTATTTGTGGTTTTCTTTATTTTCTGGTGCATGTTAAAGCTATCATACTTTTTAGAATATTCTTCTATTTCACTATATTGATTTGCCAGCCAGGTGAAATTGGCCTTTTTATTTTCTTTCCTATTAATCTCTGGATTTCCTTGTATTTTGTCTTACTCCTGCCTTTATGTTTCCTTCTTTCCTCCATTAGCTCTAGGATTTCTGAAGTCATCCATCTCTGTTTTTTTATTATTTTTGTGGGTAATACCTTCTTTCCCTTAGTACTTGACATTAAATTTTACCAATTACCATCAAAATATTAATGGAAAAATATTTAAGGAGATAGGTACATAATATGTACACTGCAGGTAAACGCTAATAATTATCTAATGTCGTCAACATCATGATGTATGCTATAAATGCGACGTCCCCCGATTAATTATGTGTACAGGTAGGGTAATCTTTTCCCTTGAGAATTGCATGTGCAATAGCTAACGTAGGATAGAGAACGTTGCTTTAATTTGATATTTTCGAGAATATTACAGTTGCCAAGCAACTTACAAACAAGTGCGGATACAAGGGATGGAAGTAATTATAATGTAATATCTAATATCAGTATACTTCTGTATATTTCTTGGAAGTACTTTTTGATAAGATTATATGGCATGTAATAATTTCATACCGTATAATGTTAAAATAACAAAATATTACATATAAAGTTAGAGCAACAGGAGTTTCTCAAAGAGGTAGATTAATTCTCATGACATGGCAAACTAGATCAATGAAGTTATTAGTAAAAAATAAACCTTTTTTCGGCATAACTGTAAAGATGGGTTTCACAGTTGAAATGTGTAGTATGAGATATTACAAACCGATTACCATCTAGGGATTCATCAATTTTTTAGTGGAACAGTTGTTAAATAAACCATCAAAACGTCAAACTTAGTTTTTTTGCACATAACTTATAAACTTGTTTATTTAGAAGGTTGACGTCTACAGACAACTTCTTCAGAAAAGAAGATACATAAAATGAGATACCCTAAATGAAACTTGGTTAATAAAAAAAAGGTATTGCAAACGGACGAAAAAATCGCAGTTTTTCAATATTTTTAATAACAGTTTGATTATTATTTATTAAAATTTGTTTCAATATACCTGAACTTGAGGGTATTAACGTGTTAGGTATGGATCCCGCGTATGAAAAAAAAGTTGATTAATAGCAAGCTGAAAATTTGTTAATAGCTTAAGGGTGTCTAGTCGGATAAACTTTGATATATGGGAACACTGGAACAGGGGCAGTTTTAGTTGCGGAACAGTTTAAAAATTTGGAACGGTCAGACCACGAAAACGGCACATTTATTTTGTCCGACAGAATAGACTTAAACTCTCCGAAAAGAGATTAAACTCTCATGCAAAAATCAGACTGCTATTTATCACCTGTCATAATTCGTGTCATTTGACATATTCTACATGTTCCACCCATTAAAACGCCCATTTGGTGATAAATAGCAGTCTGATTTTTGCACGAGAGTTTAATCTCTGTTCAGAGAGTTTAAATCTGTTCTGTCGGACAAAATACATGTGCCGTTTTCGTGGTCTGACCGTTCCAAATTTTTAACCTGTTCCACAATTAAAACTTCCCCTGTTCCAGTGTTCCCATATATCAAAGTTTGTCCGACAAGACACCCTTAAGCTATTAACAAATTTTCAGCTTGCTATTAATAAACTTTTTTTTATACGCGGGATCCAGACCTATGTTTGAATGGTGTGAAAAAAATGGTTAAGATCTGTTGAATAATTTTTGTGAAATTTAATTTTTTGAAGTTATATTTCTTTAGGCGCGTTGGGAGTAAATGTATGTGTGTGCGAATTCATCAAAAGTCTTGGTCCTGAGCGCAGCTCAAACGTTATATGTGCTCTGATTGGGTAAGTACAATGACCTGTCAACAATAATAATTGTTCAGTATGTCGGTTATTTTATTAACACGTCAATAGTTATGGGTAAACAAACGTTGTGTATATTAGTTTTTATTGTTGTGAGGACACAGACAAAAGCAAATTTATAATCGTAGTAACTTTTTAAATAGTTTTTAAAAGCCACAAGTACGTAATTTTAAATGTTTCAGTGCTGTAATAAAAAATTACATAGGTACTTACCTACTTGGAAAATAGGTATTACCTACCTAGTAGGTAATGCTTTGATTTACATAATTTGATTACCAACAAAATTTCTACCATCTTATGTTTTCTTACTATATGTTTTGTTGTATTTTAATATTTTAATTCCACAAAAATCAAATTAATTTAATTAAATTCAGAACTGTCAAACAGTAAAACGTAGAGTTCGAGTATCTTCCCACATAACGGTTAGGTGTAGATGGGTAAATTTTTTTTATAACACCTGTACGATGTTTGCATACTGCTATCTGGTCACAAATGACCAATTATCAGTTATTCTCTGGCCTAACTTAATAAAAAAAAACAAATACCTAAATCTAAGAGCATACCCTCTGGCTTACTCTTATAATATCTATCAACTAATGCACTACAACTAACATGCAATAACATCACAGCACCATGCTCTGCTTTTTACACTAAATTGTTACACATTTACACTAACTCAAATGGTTTTGTCCTCATGAGTCTTCTCTTTAGTTCAGTGTTGTCAAGAAGCTGGATTGCCTCGACATTCACATGACTATGCAGCCTCTGCTCGTGACTTGCTGCTGTTATCTTGATTATTTCGGTCACAGTTTCCATACCCAGGTCCTGGTGGAGGTTGCTGTTACGGATATACCAAGGAGCATCAACAATGTTCCTCAGTACTTTGTTTTGAAATCTCTGGATAATATGTAGATTACTAGCTTTGGTACAGCCCCAGAGTTGGCACCCTATGGGGTGCCCATACTGGCCTCAGTACTTGTTTGTAAATGGATAATTAATTATGAATGGATAATGTTGAACTTTTTAAAATCATCCAACACAATTTCTTATACCTCATATCTAGTTCCCTTTTTTTCTTTTTGACATGGACTTTCCAGCGCAGCCTCGCGTCTATGGTGATGCCCAAGTATTTTGCTGATGTTGCATAAGGAACTTGTGTATCATTTATTCTAACTGGGAAAATTTATATTTTTATATTTGTGACGTTAATGTGTGCCGATTTAGACTCATTTAACTTTATTCGCCATTTTCTGGTCCAGGTATGTATTGTATTTACTGAGAGTTGCAACTTATCAGTCGCTTCTTCACTAGTGTCTCCTATCGCTATTATAGCTGTATCATCAGCGAAAGTGGCAATAGTGTTCTGTTCTAGTTCTGGAATGTTACACGTATACAATAGGTACAGGACCGGACCTAATACGCTCCCTTGTGGCACGCCAGCTTTGATCTCCCTTAAATCGGTGTACACTTCTTGTTTAACTCTGAAATATCTATTCGCAATGTATGATTCTAGGATTTCCGAATACTGCTTAGGCATAAACGTTCTTAGTTTATAGTTTAAACCCCCATGCCAGACTTTATCAAATGCCTGTGCTACGTCCAAGAAGATTGTAGAGCAGACGTTCTTTTCTTCTAATGTTTTTTCTATTATATTTGTTATTCTGTGAACTTGATTTATAGTAGATGGGTAAATGAGTAGAGACTTCGGTTACAAATCTAAGCACGCTAAAATCCGCGGTTTCGAATCCCAATGCGAGTTTTTTTTTTATTTTTTTTATATATTTTATGATTGTAAGTATATTTGTTATATAATTTTTTTTCAGAAAATGCGTATTTAGTTAAAATTTTTGCCAACAATTATTGTTCAGAAATCATTTCTTGTGACATTTTTCAACGTGTTTGTGTGTGTTTTATTCTTTTATTCTTTTAATTTTTGGTATTGTTTTAATAAAAATTTTTGGAAAGTAATAAGTATTAAAATTATTTAGTAAAATTAGTATTAAAATTATTTAGTAAAATTAGTATTAAAATTAGTTAAGTATTTAAATAAAATATAAGTAAACCGTTTAAAGTACATATATATATATATATATATATATATATATATATATATATATATATATATATATATATATATATATATATATATACTAAATTGCTAATATAATTGGGTGTGCAGTTGAATAGGGAAAAAAGAAGACCATTAACGTGTTCTCATTTAAACCAATGCATTATATTTCGTACATAGTCATGTACATCATCAGATGCTAGGCTACAATATACAAATAGTGAAAAAACAATCCAAATGTTACAAAATTTGATGACTTACTTTATAGAGAAAGGATTGATGTTGGATAGAATAACTTTTTCCACTTCATGGTTTTGTACATGTACATACGAAATTACGTCTCAAAAAAAACAAATCGTAAAATATATATATATATATATATATATATATATATATATATATATATATATATATATATATATATATATATATATATATATATATATATATATCAATTTCGTTGAAATTACATAATAGAAGTATAACTACTAACGTGCTTACAAGGTACACACACACATTATTTTTTTTATAAAATTTTTTGAAAAACGAGCTAATTTCTAAGTCTTATCCAGATAATTTGGATGAATGGGTCTCAATAATCTGGGGCTTATTTTCTTCGTTAAGGTGTATACTAGTAGCCCATGAAAAAAAAAGTAAATTACATTTGCTACGGTGAGTAGCAACTGTTGCTACTCACCATCCTTAATGTGAAGGCATATTGTCAATTAACCAACCCACGTGCCTTGTAAGGGGTCATAGGATGCCAAAGGCCATATCGTTAGGGATTTTTATCCTTCACTTGGATTTTTAAATAATAAAGTAACACATGTTGCTAATATTTAAAGCGTTTTTACCCATGTATTTTTGGTGACTCAGCATGTGATTTTCCTGTAACAGCACTGAGTATGATCTAGTTAGATCGAAAACATTCTGTAATAGATGTGGTCCTTTGAGTTTTTTTCAAATAAATATACCTTTTATAAAGGATTTTTCCATTAAAATTTTTTGTGAATAATGGTATACAGCCAGCTACAGGAAATTTTTCCTTGTGGATTTTTAAGACCGAGTACTTATGCATTACATTCGAGGATGCAGATGTATACTTAAGTTTAGAAGAGATTATTAAAAGTTGTAAGACTTTGAAATATTTAAGATCAATGATGATCCGAGATGGTACTTGTATTAAATATATAGGAATGAAAATAGCACGGGGAAAGCAAGCCACGAAAGCACTCTATGGAGTGATATGGAAGAACACTATAACCAAAGAAAACAAAAAAACATTTTTCAGATCATATGGCTGAGTATTACCCTATATGGAACGGAAGTGTGTCCAACGACAACAATATTATACAAAATTAAATAATATCAGTTAAATTGGACTTTACGAGAAGATGTTTACAAATACTCAGAGAGGATAGAATGAGAACAGAGGAAATATATAAAAGAATGGAAGTAGAATTCTCAATTACAAAATAGTTGGAAAACAGAGCCCTGCAATGGTATGGGCATGTACAAAGAATGCCAGAGAACAGGTTGCCCAAAAGAATATTGGACGAATATTGGCCGCAAAGAAGACGAAGAGGAAGATCTGCTATGAGATGGACAATGTACCTACATATAAAACGCTATGATAGATTAAGATCTCAGAGAAAGTGTCTGGGAGAATATAGTGTTTTGGAGGACAAAAATGACGAACCTATAAAAGAAACAAGCCAAAGACGAAGAAGAAGTTGACATTTTTTAAAATCTAATCAATTTCATGTCAATAAAATCGCAGCTAAAAGAAAGTTATATCAAATTCGCATTTTAACTACTCGTACGAGTATTCATTACTGTTTTTATTCAAACAGTAGGCACTTCCTTCCTTTAACCCCTATTTCTTCAAATCTTTCCAATTTAAATCTAATTACACCTGTTCACTTTCTTATTGGCTGCAAAGTGAAGTCCATTCCAGAAGCTAATGTTAGGACAATCAATTCCATCAACATCTCTTTCAAAGACTTCAGCAAATTAGGTAGCATTTTTAGGGTACACGACAATTAGACCGAAACCATTAGACCGAAAGCAGTAGACCGAACTCATTTGACCGAAAAGCACTTTACCGAAAGCTCACTAGACCGAACAGCATTAGACCGAAATGGTACATACATTAAAAAAGATTGCAGTAAATCATGCTAAGATTTTGTATATCTGTCTTCTTGTTTATTGTATTTTTTTGTATTATTTTATATATAGACTGTACTGTTAGTCCAAGTATGAAGCTTAAAATGGAACAAAACCTCGCAATTTTTACAGAATCCATCGATTTGCTTGAAATTTTGAGAATAAGTAGTGGATAGTCCAAGGATCAAAATCTATATCAGGCCGAAAGACGCTTTTACCATGGGGGCGGTTGCCACCCAATCTCGGGGGTGGAAATTTTTTATTTTATTTTGACCGCAAAAGTTGGTAAACACATTCATTCTAAGCAAATAACGTTGTATACATTTTTTTGATAAAAGTAATAGTTTTCGAGTTATTCGCTATCGAAAGTGTTGGTTTAAATCTAAAAAATCAATGTTTTTAAGCAGTTTTCTGCTAATACCTCAAAAAGTTTTGGTCCTATCAAAACAAACTTGCTTAACAAAAATGTACCTCTTGAAAAAATAAACAAAACGTTTTTTATTATTTGCTTTAAGATCAATAGTAATCGAGCTATACTTTATTATATGTTAGCTCTTCTTCTTAAAATGCTAAATATTGTAGTTTCAAAGTCAAAAGACGGGAAAACTATGCACTTTCTGAGGATAACTTTTTCAAGCTAATTTAAAGTATTTAAAAATATCTATCTCGAGAAATAAAAAAATAGTCCCTAGCTCAAAAATTAACTGACTTATAGTAAAAATAATGTTAGTCCCTATTTTTTCAGCAAAAAAGTGATCGGAAACTTCCCCCTACTCTCCACCCTAATTAAAATTGGTCATTAGCCTTATTTGGTCTTCTTAATTTATGCATTATTAATGGGTTCTAGAGGTTTGACCGGCTTAGAATGATTAGTTTTAAAAAAAATTGAGTTAAAATCGAATAACAAATTTTTGTAGTTTGGTAAAAAATGCCATTCTCTTCAGAATAGAAAGATTAGCATCAGAGATACGAAAATATATTTAAATATAAAATTCTAGACTATTTAATTCCCAAGAACTTGGTTTGCGGAAATTTTTTCTACGGCAAAAAATTTAGTGAGCTATTGAAAACTAAAACTTGTAATATCATGCAAAAACCACCTTTACCAACCCTTTCAAAGTCACCTCTTTTTGCGAATGAGGATTTTAAAATGATTTAATATTAATAGCCTGATAGGTCATGTAAAAACCTACAAAATTCTTTTATAACAAACTTTCTAGGATAAAAAATAAAAAAGTTACTGTTAAAAAATCAACATATTTTTTTGAAAAAAAGGAGATATCCAATTGGAAGCATAATAATGTAAGTTGGCGGTGCTATTAGTCACCAGCCTTATTCATTCTTCTTTATTTATGTATTATTAATAGATTCCAAAATTTGACTGGCTTAGAATGATTAGTTTTTAAAAAAAATGTTAAATACGAATAATGAATTTTTGTAATTTGGTAAAAAATGCCCTTTTCTTCAGAATAAAAAGATTAGCATCAGAGATACGAAAAAATATTTAAATATAAAATTGTAGCTTATTTAATTCTCAAAAACTTGGACTGCAAAACTTTTTTCTACTGCAAAAATTAAGTGAATAGTAAAATGAGTATAATAGCGAAAAACATTGATTTTTCGATATAAGACTAATACTTTCGACAGCGAATAATTCGAAAACTATTAATTTCATCAAAAAAGTGTAAGTATAGAAAATTTTTTGCTTAAAATTAATGTTTTTATCAACTTTTGCAGTCAAAATATAATAAAAAATTTCCACCCCCGAGATGGGGTGGCAACCACCCCCATGGTAAAAGCGCTTTTCGGCATTATATAGATTTTGATCCTTGGACTATCCACTACTTATTCTCAAATTTTCAAGCAAAACGATCCATTCTGTAAAAATTTCAAGGTGAAAAGCTTCGGTTCCTGGACTATGTACAGTCTGATATGAAATAATTTTCATCCGTTAAACAAATTAGTAGGCAGGTAAAAATAAATTGAGGGTAGAGTGACGTTAACACCATTTTAATTGTTTTAATATCCATCCAAATAACATTTAGTTATAATTACATAAAAAACAAAAAAATAAACAAAAAACAAAACAAAAAACTCAACCTCTAAACTCGCCAGTACTTTGTGCTGCCAGTCCTAAGCCTGGATAAAGGGTGAAGGGAGGTGATGTTACCCTTGCTCAGATTACAATCCTGTTTGAGTACCTGTATTATGTACCTAATGCTTTTCGGTCTCCTACTGTTCGGTCTAGTGAGGTTTCGGTAAAGTGCTTTTCGGTCTAATGAGTTCGGTCTACTGCTTTCGGTCTAATGATTTCGGCCTCTTTACAGTAAACCCATTTTTAGCAGCGGTGGCCAAGGGCAAGGCTGGAACGTTAGTTCTCATAAAGGATAAAGGACATAATCTATTAAAACAGATAATGGAACGTGTTCATTTACTTCATCATGCCCCTCATGGAGTAATCAGAGTTGTTACTCTTCGCATCTCAAACGTAATTACAGATGAGCAGTTGCTACCGTACGCCCTCTTCCTATAGAAATATAAGTGATAAGAAATTTTCTTTGACAGTCACGATTTATTAAAGTTCTTCCATTTTTGTTATTTATTTGCATATGAACACTAATATTAAGCACTAATTTTGTAAAGATGAAGCCAGAAAGCAGGATGCAGCAAGAAAGCAGTTTATTAACGAAAAGTCTTAGATTTAAAATATTGTTTATTATTTTTATTTCAATTATTCTAATTGTTTAAAAAGTAGTAAACTTTGTATCTAGGGCTTTTCGTTGTTTTCCTCGTAATACGAGAGATGTCGCTAGATTGCGTCTCAAAAGGTGGAATCATTGTATCGCGATGGTTTCCCTTAAATGGGCAGATTGTTTATATTCCTTTCAGAGTTGTGACTGCATAGCTTCACTGAGGAGGCATGAGGGTGCTGAAATAGCTATATGGAGATGGTGGTCCAACTGTGAATCGAATATAAACAAAAACTGCCTTTATCTTTTCCATTTTTATTCAGTTTTGAGTATTTAGAAACTGTCTTTCGGTCCTTTTCCTAGACGAAGAGAAGGTAAATGCATGGCCTAAGCGTCCTCTATTTGCTTTCTCCTATTTTCGTCGCCTCTGTGATTATATATTGTAAAATCCGGAGATACGGGATTCAGCCAGAAAGCAGTTTATTAACGAAAAGTCTTAGATTTAAAATATTGTTTATTATATTTTTATTTCAATTATTCTAATTGTTTAAAAAATAGTAAACTTTGTATCTAGGGTTTTTCGTTACTTTCTTCGTAATACGAGAGATGTCGCTAGATTGCGTCTCAAAAGGTGGAATCATTGTATCGCGATGGTCTCCCTTAAATAGGCAGATTGTTTATATTCCTTTCAGAGTTGTGACTGCATAGCTTCACTGAGGAGGCATGAGGATGCTGAAATAGCTATATGGAGATGGTGGTCCAACTCTGAATCGAATATAAACAAAAACTGCCTTTATCTTTTCCATTTTTACTCAGTTTTGAGTATTTAGAAACTGATTTTCGGTCCTTTTCCTAGACGAAGAGAAGGTAAATGCGTGGCCTAAGTGTCCTCTATTTGCTTTCTCCTATTTTCGTCGTCTCTGTGATTATATATTGTAAAATCCGGAGATACGGGATGCAGCCAGAAAGCAGTTTATTAACGAAAAGTCTTAGATTTAAAATATTGTTTATTATATTTTTTTTTCAATTATTCTAATTGTTTAAAAAGTAGTAAACTTTGTATCTAGGGCCTTTCGTTGTTTTCCTCGTAATACGAGAGATGTCGCTAGATTGCGTCTTAAAAGGTGGAATCATTGTATCGCGATAGTTTCCCTTAAATAGACAGATTGTTTATATTCCTTTCAGAGTTGTGACTGCATAGCTTCACTGAGGAGGCATGATGATGCTGAAATAACTATATGGAGATGGTGGTCCAACTCTGAATCGAATATAAAAAAAACTGCCTTTATCTTATCTATCTCCACTAATTTTTATTTCAACACTTGCTTATATTTATATATTATGTTAATTTTATTTCTTTCTTATGTATTACTATTTGTATGTTGTTCTGAAGCTATTTTCGTGTGTCATTTTTGCAATTAACTAGTTTTGATGGGAAATAAGCCACAGTTTTACTAAAAAAATGATTTTGTTAACGTTTCGACGTTCAAATCCGATGCCGTTGTCAAAATTGTTGAACGTCGAAACGTTAATGAAATTTTTTTTAGTAAAATTGTGGCTTATTTTCCATCAAAACTAGTTAATTACTATTTGTATCCTCTAAAAGTGATCTTACTAAAGTATGTTAAGAATTATATTACATTTTAGAAGTTCCTCGTGTTTTTAAGGCGCTAAACAGCGCCATCTGTAAATATTCATTACTTTTGACAAATTCGTTAAAGTCATTCTAATAAAATCTTTTTTTTTGTTTAAAAATCTACAAGGAAAAGAAAAAAATTTCCTCTAGTTGGCTGTATACCATCAATCACAAAAATTGGAATGAGTTGCCATTAAGTCATTGTAATGTAAACAACTCAATTCACATCCCACGTGTTGAGTAGGTCCATACCTAATCTAAGGACATTATCCTGGTTAATATGTATCCATCCTAAGACATTTTATTTAAGTATGCACCTGTAATGCATCTATAGAATATTTAAAGGGTTTTTATCCTAATATTTTTTGGTGGCTCAGCTAGCATCCAACCTGTTTAACACTGATGATGATTTTTTTATAAAATCGAAAACATTATGTGATGTAGCCCTTAAACGGATTTTTAATAAAAAAATTTTACCTTTTACACAGGATTTTTTCCAGTTTTTTTGTTTGTTTTCTGGCCTGGTTTTGCACATTAAGTCATGTAAGTATATACATATAATTATCACTAGCTCAGGGGAGCAATGTGCAATGTGTTTGTTGAGTAAATGTCTTGTTACTTAGTAAAGTCTACTTCACTGTCTTCACAAAGAGACGCTTAATGTATTACAATGTCTGCAGTTCCTCAGCTGAGTAATGATGCGACCACACAAGGATAGAAATTATTTTTTCCACCAACCTCCACCGAAAGTATACTTTTCCGGACCTGATTGTACGGAGTAAAGTTGTACTTTTCCTCCCTAGGGAGGAAAAGTAAAAGTGACGGCATGGTATTTCATTCATGAAATATAACTTATTGACGCCCTGTACGTACAACTGTACAATATCTATTTTCTATTACGTAAGTATCTATACATTTTAACGTTTATTTATAAAACACCCTCTATTTTGCAGAATGGTAAAAAACAGTAAATTGTTATTTTCATTTAACAATGTTTACATTAATAATTTGACTTATATTTTTGACAGTTGACAGTTATATTGTACCTACTTTTTAGTTTTAGTTTTAATAAATTTTGTTGGTTAGTTACATAAATAAATTAAGTAAAAATGAAAAATGACTTGTTATTAATTTGAGGAAGGTGGAAAAACCATATGTATAACATGGGAGTAAAGTGCCTTTTCCTCCCTTGAATGATTACTGCCCGACGCGTAGCGGAAACTTCATTCTCGGGAGGAAAAGTAGCACTTTCCTCCCTTGTTATACAAATAGCTATAATTTATTATATTTTTAATAAAGACAAATTTCCTATCCAGCTGGAATTCGAACTCACAACCTTTGGGTCCAAAGGTAGGCTCTCTTCTCATTGAGCCACAGAGAGGTTAATAAAATCTTTCGAACACGAATCTGTTTCCATCTCATTTTTTTTACAGTCAACTCGACAGTGAAGAAACTTAAGTTTGGATTACTTTAAACTTCAATATCCAATAATTCTTTCTCTCTCTCTCTCTCTCTCTCTCTCTCTCTCTCTCTCTCTCTCTCGCTCTCTCTCTTTCAACAACAAATATAGTATGTTAGCAAAATATAGTATGTTAGCAAAATGGAGACAGATAATCATAATCCACATAAATAATTTCCCTGATGATTTTAGATACAATTAATCATTAATTGATTGTGAGTAGTGAGGATAATATAGATCAGAGTAATCTAGATAAAGTTGTTAATTAATTACACAACATACGAAATAAAAACAAGGAAAGTGCTTATTCTATGTATTTCGTACTTTACATAATATTATTTTGAACGCATTGCTACTACTCTATTTACTATTACTCGTATATCTGAAATTGCAGCTGACGCTAGTGACTAATTTGATTTTTGCAGACGACTCTTTACGATGTCGCAAATCCTACCTATCGGATTAAAAGTGTAAGCGTATAGAAACAGATGAAAAGTATGATGCTAGAATTTATGCCTGCAACATTTTTCAGATATTTGAATGTAATGTCGAACTTTGTTTTCGTAAAACAAAATTTAGATAGCAGAAGCGGATGTGCACCGCTTGGGTATAGATGAAATAAAGAGAGAAGTAATGTTAAATTATAGTCCTAGAGAAAGTGTCAGAAAAATAAAAATTTAATCTGAGTGAAAGAAAATTTACGAGATTAGTTGGCAAATTATCAAATTTTTAGAACATATAAAGTGATGTGCGCGCTAATAACCGGCAAAATAGCTCAAAAGATGGAAAACATAATACATTGCAAAACAAAAAGGGATGAAACTAGTGGAGATGGAAATGATCGTTATAATCGTCTAAAATAACATTAAATTACATAGTTTCCCACCTTTAGATGTATCAGAGGAGTATGACAACTGTCACTGTGACAGTAGAATTTTATAAAATACTCCTGTCACAGACGTTTAAAGGTGGGAAACTATGCAATTTAATGTTATTTTATACGTTTATACCGATCATTTCCACCTTCTCTAGTTTCATCCCTTTTTGATTCGCAATGTATTACGTTTTCCATCTTTTGCGCTATTTTGCCGGTTATTAGCGCGCTCATCACTGTATAATAATATAACATAGTTTTTAAAACAGTAAAATAAACATTTTGTTATTGAAGATTGAATTGAAAAAAAATTTTTAGATAAAGGGCAAGTATACATTTCAACACTGCGAACTTAAACACTGCATTGTAACGATGGGTACCGATGGTGCATACAGTTCGAGTCTCCAATGCGACCGAAAGGCGGACGAATATTTAGCTTCGTTCGCGGTAACAATCCTGTACAAGTCCAGGACCAGTTACGAATTCTCTTAGTACTCGGGTTGTACGCAAGCGCTGTTCAGAATCAACTCAGGATTGATTTACACCGCGAACGAATTTAGAACTAGTCCATAACACTATTATAACCTAGTTTTTATGTATCCAACTTATTTTGATGAATTTGTTATTTTAATTCAGATTTGCATGAATATTTTACTAGATCAGATCAACCAGATATATGCTTATAGTATAAATAGGCATGGTTTAATGAAATCTTTTATTGTTATAAGTTTTAGTGGTTCTAATAAGCTACGATACCATATTAAAACATTCTACAAATATTTTTTTAAAGAAAAAAAAATTGTTCTCTTTATACTGGTTACTGGTATTGTCTATAATTATTATTATTATTGTTACTTATTGTATTGTTATTAATTACATGGAGTATTTTAACATTAACGTCCATATCATGTATTGTTAATCAATATTATATTAGGGTATCCTCGT
Organism: Diabrotica virgifera virgifera; assembly: GCF_917563875.1. NCBI lineage: Eukaryota > Metazoa > Arthropoda > Insecta > Coleoptera > Chrysomelidae > Diabrotica > Diabrotica virgifera. Next base: position 215,373,353 of record NC_065446.1, on the reverse strand, counting down.
CTAATAAAGATTTCATAGATATACCTATGTTATTTTATTCATTTTTTCAAGTAGTAAATTTTACATTACATTCGTTATTTTTGTATTACAAATAAAATAAATATTTAACTTTAAAGAGACATACAGTATTTAGTACAGAGATATTCCTTCAAATTAAAAAATGGTTTATTTGTTTATGATCATACTAAACTGTAAAAATTATACATCAAAGTATGTAAAAAAGATTTTATTGACAATCACAATCAATAGATTTCTAAAAATTTGAGTTAAACCATAGTATTAAAAACAAATGAAATAAACACAGAATGAAAAGCAAACACCGCTACAAATCAGCTGTTTAAAGCACAAAACAATATAGAAATGTTTGTAAGTATTTTGAAATTCTTACTGCGCATATTTGGACTCCGAGTTCGCTTCAGATACCAAGTATCGGTTGGACTGGTTCAGAACTCGCAGTTCGGTTACCGCGAACGACAAATCTGACAAAATCCCGGACTAGCAGTTCCGAACTCGATTACCGCGAACGCTCTTTTTAAAGTGCGCATGCGAAGTAATCCTGGACTAGTAGAGGATCGTTACCGCGAACGATATATTATTAGGAGATGGATTCTCCGAAATTATTGTATAAAATAGCGATCGAGGCAACAGTTAACTAGTTCAAGCTGTAGAACTGATCGAATAAAAACTCAACCGGGTTACCGCCGGGTGGCCAACCGGGCTGCGTATTTACGTTTCCGTGTTCATTTCAAGACCGGGTAGTTTTGAAATCGGCACGTAAACGGCGGAGCATATCTGCTTTCAAACACGTGTGCATTTTAAGACGTTTAATTTTGAAATGCGCACTGGTTTGTAAAAGAACTTGGCGCCTAAAATTATCACAAATACGTGTTAAGTTGTAACATTATTTTATTTTATTTGAACTGTTTATCACAAATAGCTCCTATCTACAGAATAACAAATTATCATTCATTGGATCTGTGGAAATAAAACAATCTTGTTACCAAAGTTACCTTCTTTTTTTCTTTATAATTTTTCAAAAAACTCAAAGTAGTGCCAAAATATCCTGTCAAAATAAACTATTACGATACGTATACATTTTGTAGTAATGCACAACAATAAAGGTACTAAAAGTGTTATGTATATTAAAAACATATTTTAGTTACAGCTCAACAATTATTGTTCAGCAAACATATTTTTAGCTATTTTTAAAGCTATTTTTAAGGAAGGAATATCAGAGGAAGAACAGGGTATATCAATAAACGGAAAATTCTTGAAAAACATAAGATTCGCAGACTACACCGATCAGTGGCGGCTCGTGATTTTTTCAATAGGGGAGGCTATACCTAACTGTAAATTATCTAGACAAATTTGCACTAGCAAAAAAATCCGCCAAAAAAACTAATTTAAGGCCCCATTTTTTGACCATTTTTTATTTACATTTTATAATATCATCATAATTCATAATGATTTCATAATATCATATAATTTTAAAGATAGTATAATTGTAAAAGTGTATTACCAAAGTTTGTGTCGTTTGTTTGTTAACAATTATATCTCTGTAAGTAGATATGCATATCAAAATAAATACAGATTTGAAGTTTTGCAGTCCATACAGGTTGAATGTTTACATTGTTTAAGATACTCAACTGAATTTTTTTTAATTCTAAAAGCGGCTTACTCTGCGAATGCCAAAACACGGTAAATTACCGATATTTTGCTTTGCATTACAGATATCGGAAAAAGTTATTTAAACAATTTGTTCCAAATATTATTCTAATCCCACATACCAAATTTCATCACAAAATTCGCACGTTTAGTTTTTTCATTATTTGTAGTCAGGATCCTAAAATCCGCAGAGGAGGCTGCTGGCCGAAAAATCTCACTTGCCCGATCTCCGGGCAGCGTGTGCGTTAAGCGATGTGCAGCTCTAAGGAGACCGGGTCTCCTTAAACCATCCTTAAACGCTGCTGGGCTACGCGGAGCATTAGCAAGTGAGATTTTCCGGCCAGCAGCCTCCTCTGCGATTTTAGGATCCCGACTACAAATAATGAAAAACTAAAAGCGCGAATTTTGTGCTGAAATTCGGTATGTGGGGTTAGAATATTATTTGGAACAACTTGTTCACATACCTTTTTGCCATATCTCTAACGCGAAGCAAAATAGCAAAGTAAACAAAAGAGTGTAGTGGTGTGTAAAAAGTTTATGGGGAGGCTAAGCCTCCCTTGCCTCCTCTGACCAGCCGCCATTGACACTGATATTTTTGCAGACAGTTTAGAAGCACTGCCACGAGTAGTACTTACCTAAATAGATTACATCAAGTCAGTATAAAATATGGACTACGAATGAACGTTAAGAAAACCAAGTTCATGATTAATTCTAAGCAACATACAATAGGAAGGCTAGATATCGAGGAAAAACAAGTAGAAAAGTGAATAACTACAAATATCTGGGAACTTGGGTAACAGAAAGCAATGACCAAGGTAGAAAAACCAGGACACGAATCGAAATTGCAAGAAAAGCATTTATAAAAATGAAAAAAATGTTTGTTAATCGAGACCTTTCTCTGGAGCTTAGAATAAGAGCCTTAACATGCTACCTGTTCTAGACTTTTTTGTATGGAATGGAAAGATGAACACTGAAAGTAGACAACATAAAGAAGTTGGAAGCATTTGAGATATGGTACAATAGAAGGATTTTGAAAACATCATGGATCCAACAAGTTACGAATGCACCTTAAATAATTTAGTTAAACTTAAATACACAACACGACCCTCAAAGCTAAGTTGGTAAACAGCACGTGCAACGAATAATAGACCTATTAGTTCTATGCACTTGTTTGTAGAATTCCAACGCCACATGTTTCGATACAAACCCGTGCACATTTCGGGGGTTGGCGCTTTCAAATCAACACCTTTTTGGAACTAGATATGTATCACGGTTTCGGTGTCCGTTTCAAAACCGCAATGTCTTGAAATGAACACGCAAACGGAAATACGCAACCGGGCTTCAACGTAATGAGTTTAAGCCGACCGCGGTCTTAAGGAGTTCTGATCTAAAAGGTTCTACCGGAGCACTAATCTGGCGAGAAATACCCGGGCTTTGACGTATTGAGTCAAATCTTGAAGCGGTTCAAAATCGATGAATAGCTTGCGGACCATTAAACGATTATCGTAAATTGTTGTCTGTACCCGCTGTGTTTAATCCTAATCTCATACATTCAGTTTTCATATCCGATATTAAACAATCTTTTTTTCACCACGTCTATCACATTAACGCAATTTGTTTTTATATTTACACATGTGCGGCTGCTAATTTACTTAACTAATTGCAAATCATAAACAATATTTTTGGCTATGGCCCAATAATTTTGATGATCAAATAAAAACCTTTGTTCGTTAGACGTGTGGGCCATAACCCAATTCATATTGCCACTAAGAGAGAACATAGAAAATCATTCATTAAAGTCAATTCAAACAGTCAAGATGTGGCTTTAAATACATTCATTCGAATCATTTTGAAGAGACAACATGTAGACTCATGGATTATTATCCGTTTAGCATTCATACCAGTAAGACAGTAAGGCTTCGTCGATCAGTAGAATTTTAGGGCTCCCGGGTAGAGTGTTTTATAGAAATAAAGTTTAATCTTTAATTTGGTGTTTCACTATCGGCGATCGAAGTTTATACTGAGCCGATTTTATACATGGTCCTATTCGAGCACAAGAAGACATCAATGTGGAAACATCTCTAGCAAGAAGAGACAAACCACAGAACGACCTACAACTACAGTCCACACCTAACAACACCATCAACAACCAGACGAAATTGGGCCCGGGAGGCCAACTACAAAGCCAGAGAGCCACTACAGAGCCAGAGAGCCACTACACAGCCCGAGAGAGCAACCCACTACATAGCCAGAGAGCCACTACAGAGCCCTAGAGAGCCACCCACTACAGAGCCAGATAACCACCTACAGAGCCCGATAGAGCCATCCATTACAGAGCTAGAGGGCCACTACAGAGCCAGAGAGAGCCACTACAGAACCAGAGAGCCACCACAGAGCCTGAGAGTCACCTACAGAGCCAGAGAGTCAGTGTTTAGTTTGCTGTCTTTATTTCATTGTATTGGATTATATAAATTTATTTTTATTTCCATTAAGCCTGCGTTTTACTGAGTCTGTTGTCAGACAAAGCTAACCCGTTACAGCATATACAACTGTAGCTATAGTACTTAGCTCTCTATAGTAATAGCCAGAGTTAGCATGCAGTGTTAGTTTTACACCGCACATAGATGCCGCTCATGTCGGCACAGTGGTAGGTGCTAGATTCAACCGTAGTCAATTGTTGTGTGCGCGTGTATTCCAGTGCTATGATTCCTTAATCCGATCCTAATGCACCGCTCGGGGCATACCGGCAACATGGTCCGCCATTCTTTGGTAAAAAATACATTGCCCTATGCTTCCTGCAATGTATTCTAACTGTGGCTTCTACTTTAGTAAGGTAAGTCCCGTAGAAAAAGATGGAAGATAGTTTCTAGCGCCAAATTCGCTGTGCCCATCAACTAAATCAGTTATCGACAAATTCAAAACGTTGGTTCTAAATTTTAGGCGAAAATTTTAAAAAGAATGTTTAAATAAATAATTAAATAATAATATAAACTGAAATTAATTAAAGAAAACTTTAAAAAGTGTTAAATAGTGATTAAAATATCATTTTGGATGGCAGACGAAAGCTTCAACCCTATGAAACAAGGAAGGATTTTAAGACAGAAATACACAAAATATAAGAGTTCGAGGAACCATTAGATACCAGCTGGCATAAATAAAGAAAAATATTTATGGGAGTATATATATTTTTTTGTTTCCGCTACACCCAGAGGCATTGTTCCGACATTGTCCCAGTAAAACAGACCCCATTAAATGGATTTTAAAGACAGATAGCGACGCAATCTATGAATATTATGAGGAACTCCAGAATATTATGGAATACCTGAGAGTATGCAGAGTGTGCTTTGTCTATGACAGTGAAAACCCGCGATGATCTGTGGCTCGCAAATATAAAGGCAAATGAACTTTTAAACAAAGAAAAACAAAATATATGTTGGTTACTAAAAACTCCCAAAATGTTCAACACAGAATCCAAATTAACAACTATACAAACTAAGTTCTGAATCTACTAATACGTAAACCGACAAGAAATATTGTTCTACATATCACCAGATTGAAAACCGTGGGAAACCTCTCTGGTGACATCCTCCAAGGATTTTAAAAATTATAAGCCATGCGGGTACCGAGATGATCAGAAGATAAGGGCATTTTAAAAATTTGTAATTCACGTCCCATCTGCTCAGCGTGGTAAAGACCTAACGAGAAGGTGTCCTAAGTACTTCAAAAAGAGTAAATAAATTAAACATTAAAAATGTACTTCGACGGCACGCGTCGAAGTATCCTAGTTCTATCAGAGAGAGGAGGATATGTGTCTACTGATGAAGGGCAAAAAAGCCCCGAAACCGGTATATTTATACTCTTCCTGCGCTCTCTGATTGAACTAGAATATAATGCTGCTGAATTTTCGGGTTGCAACGAAATTGAAAATGTTTATACACTTTTAATGTTTAACAACTATACCTTTGAGCAAGTCAAAGAATTCACATATTTTGGATCGCTAGTAAATACAACAAACACGGCAAACGACGAACTTAAAAAAACGCTTAGCAATAGCAAAGAAAACTTCCCGTCTTCAAAAACATCTGAAAAATAAAATTCTAAATCGTGAAGTAAAGCTTAAAATTTTCAAGAACTTAAAATGTCCAGAAGACCAGTTTTGATAGATGCCGCTGAAACTGGACGTTATCCCAAAATGACGAGATATTACTTGCTATGAAATTTACTAAGGTCTAGAAACTAAGATGAGCTGGACACATTGCTAGGATGTCAGATGACGAGTTTAAAAATATATTCACATTCTCAAACACAGAGGGCAGAAATAGTAGATATATTGATGATATTTATGATGTTGATCATTTAGCTTTAGGATACTGTAAGCATTATTTTACCATTTTCTAAGCCTAAATAATTCGATATCTAAATAATTCGGTTGCAGTATGGCCGACTCCTTATATTTTATTAGAAATTTGGTAGCGCTAGGAAGAGAATTGTAATACACATAATGTGTAAACATTTAGACAAGTACCGTTACCTCTCACTTTTTCCATCGCCATTTCTTAAAATTTAGTACCTACAATTCAACAAGAACAATTTCATTTACAATATATCCTCGAAGAACCCACAATGAATTTAACTAGACCGTCCCTGGCAAGGTACGATTAAGTTATCTTGATTGTGTGCTCCTAGTTTTTAGTAAAAACAAGTGGTATTATCAAATAGTTTTTAAAAACAAAAGTGTTTATCTACTAGATACTATTGTAAGTCATCTATATATAATTGTTATTTAATTACAAAAATAAAACGGGATAATACCCGAAGGTTGGCTGTATACCATCTAGTTAAATAAAATTAACATGAAGTAAAACTCCCTAGTTTAGTTGGTATATTTAATAAAAATTCTAAAAATTTTTTAAAAATCCAAACGGATTACGTTCAGAACGTTTTCGGACTTATCAGTCCATCATCAGTGAACCTAAAAGTAAGTAATCTCACTTAGTAAAATTGAAAAAGGGTGATATTTTGAATGTTAAAAATTGAAAAGTGTGGTTACGATTACTTACTCTCTGTCCTTGCTAAATAGCCACAATGCCAAACACTGGTCAAGATGTATGTTCTAACTACATGGTGAAATTTGTTAAACAATTTGGCTTACATTGGATGCCAACGGATTAGTACTAGGTACATGATGCTTTACTCCATTAATTAAGAGATTTTTTATTATGAATAGGTCTACATTGAACTACGTTTAGTCTGTCAATGATTTAGAAGGAAGTTGAAATACTTCAAATGTCAGTAACATTGACATCCAGGAAAGGGAATTTTTGAGGTATTAACCAAGGTCAAGATCCAATGTGGTTACGGAAATTTAAGTTTAAGACTGTGTTGGAATTTTAATTTTTAATATTAGAATTTAAATTTACTATTTTTTTAAAAAATATTACAACCATTACTATAAACTTGACTATAAAATTAAATTTGATCGAAATTATTGTCATAATATGGTAATGAAAACAAAATGTAAGATTGAATTATTGGTTAATGAAAGTTAATAATTTTTTGGGCCTAAAATAGCCTTGGGGGTGAAAGTTAAAACGTTGAAGTGATACAAAAGTTGTTTAGTGTGTATAGAAATGTAAATTTGTTAACTGTAATGTTGGTTGTATAAGTCTAGTATGATATTGATTCTGTATGAAATTAACTATTTAAAAAATTAATGAGAATTGAGGTAACTGATATAAGATTGTTAGGTGAAAAATATAAATAATTGACGGAATGTGAAAATGTGTTAGTTATAGTCAAAAATATAGGAAATATTATAACATTATGCATAGAAAAGAAAATGGAATTATTTGATTGTTAAATTAAAACGAAGTTGATAAAATGTGTAAATGAACAAAAGATTCAAAAGAAGTGCGTCAGCCGGATGCACAAGACACAAACTGTATTTGGAAAATAATTAAAAGTTAAGAATAGTAAAATAAGAATAAAGTTGTAAAGTTAGAGATTAGAGTGGCTAGAAAGTTAAATGCAACAGATTAAAATTTTGAATTTTTTTAAGAAAAAATTAAAATGAAAAATAAAAAGAAAAAGAAAAAGAAAAAGAAAAAGAAAAAGAAAAAGAAAAAGAAAAAGAAAAAGAAAAAGAAAAAGAAAAAGAAAAAGAAAAAGAAAAAGAAAAAGAAAAAGAATAAGAAAAAGAAAAAGAAAAAGAAAAAGAAAAAGAAAAAGAAAAAGAAAAAGAAAAAGAAAAAGAATAAGAAAAAGAAAAAGAAAAAGAAAAAGAAAAAGAAAAAGAAAAAGAAAAAGAAAAAGAAAAAGAAAAAGAAAAAGAAAAAGAAAAAGAAAAAGAAAAAGAAAAAGAAAAAGAAAAAGAAAAAGAAAAAGAAAAAGAAAAAGAAAAAGAAAAAGAAAAAGAAAAAGAAAAAGAAAAAGAAAAAGAAAAATAAAAATTAAAAGGAAAGAGGACCTGTATGAAAAAGAAGAATTAAATGAATAGCTAAGTAAAACATTTTGGAAAAGACCAACGTAGTTGGTCTTGGTGGAAACTTCGTAGTTCAATGTAGACCTATTCATAATAAAAAATCTCTTAATTAATGGAGTAGAGCATCATGTACCTAGTACTAATCCGTTGGCATCCAATGTAAGCCAAATTGTTTAACAAATTTCACCATGTAGTTAGAACATACATCTTGACCAGTGTTTGGCATTGTGGCTATTTAGCAAGGACAGAGAGTAAGTAATCGTAACCACACTTTTCAATTTTTAACATTCAAAATTTCACCATTTTTCAATTTTACTAAGTGAGCTTACTTACTTTTAGGTTCACTGATGATGGACTGATAAGTCCGAAAACTTTTTGAACGTAATCCGTTTGGATTTTTAAAAAATTTTTAGAATTTTTATTAAATATACCAACTAAACTAGGGAGTTTTACTTCATGTTAATTTTATTTTGTTATTTAATTAGTGTGAAAAGAAAATGGCAAATAACAAATAAACACCATCGTATAATAATTTTGTGAGGTTAGCATGCGGTTGGCTTATCTCTTACTCGCCAGAGTCGGAGTGAAGCTTTCGCCACCGCATAGCTTAAAATGACTTCTCATAATGAAAATAAACCTTCCGATCTAACCAATCAATTAAATCAAAGTTCAAACATCACTAACAGTTATGCATCAGCCGCTTCACAACAACCATTCCCAAGTAAGTATCAAGTAATTGTATTTAGTGTTCTCAATAATGCTAAACTCCAGGATTATCTTATTGCTCTGGGTACAATAATCAACCCAATTTTTTTTTATTTTTTCATCTAGATTATCTCATAATAGAATCTGCATGTATTTGGCAAACAAAACCGTAGTAGATAATTTCAAGATACAACATGGCTCTATAAAAGTACTCGGCGAAGTTATAACATCACGAAGACTTGTCTCTCCAGCAGAAAGGCTAATCTTGTCTAATGTCTGCCCGACAATTCCTCATCAAGTATTAGTTGAAGAATTATAAAATATCGGTTTAAAGCTTATTTCCACAATAACATTTCTGAAAATTAGCTCGACATTTCCCGAATAAAGTCACATATTGAGCTTTCGGAGGCAAGTTTATGTAAGCCCTATAACATCATCAATTCCAAATTCTATCGTAATAAATTTCGACCAAACACCTTACCGCATATTTTTGTCATAAGATTTCACCTGATTTCACCTGATTTATTTGCAAAAATACGGGACATATATCATCCCAATGCAATAACAGTTCAGTAACGGAATCAACTCATATTGAGTCAAACAATGAAGTATCAAATCAAACAGCTCCAACAAGTACATTACACAAGGTACCAAACACCCAGAAATCATCAATAATCATTCATTATCAAGTCCGAGCATATCACCTACACCTACAAATCTCCATGACCAAGAAATTACTAATACCCCTACTTATAGCAACACTTTCAATCAACTTCATTCAGCGACAAAACCGTTTTCACAAACTTCGGTGGCAATATCCTTCAACCTAACAGCACCTCTCCCATTAGAAACAACTGCCGAAAACTCTAATAAAGCTGATACATCACCACATTTTTCGAAACAACTATTTCAACCAATTTTACAAATAAAAATTCAAGCTCGACTTCTGTCACTACCAATGAGTTTTGCTCCAGATCTTCCAAATGTAATAAAGCCGCAGCATCTAAGTGAAAACTCTGATAGTACATACCTGCGCAAACTTAATCGTACTTAGATAAAACGCAGTATTGGTGAAATCGTGAGTCCTCCTTCAGATTCAGAAATTTCAATACACAATCTGTTTGCAAAACCCAAATCTTCTAAACCAAAAAAACCGCGCTCATCCAAAGTCCCATCTGCACGGGAAACTCTTGAAAATTTTATTGATAATCATAAATTCGTTTTAAATTACCACCAATTGTCCTTACTGATTGATAATGTCAAGGCTCCCCCGACACTATTAGCGTTGTTAAATAATTTACAACTGATATGTTTGCTTTACTCCATCTTTTACAAAGGAGCTATCAATATTAGGCCTGGATCCCGGGTACAAAAAAAACTTTATTAATAGCAAGCTGAAAATTTGTTAATAACTTAACGATGTCTAGTCGGACAAACTTTGATGTACGGGAACACTGTAACATGGGAAGTTTTAATTGTGGAACGGTTTACAGGTTTCGAACGTCAGACTACGAAAACGTCCCGTGTATTTTGTCGGACAGAAATTTCAATTTATTTGTTACCCTTTCATTAAAGTCTCATGCAAAAATCAGACAGCTATTTACCACCAATATAATATCTGTCATTTGATATGTTCTACGTGTCGGACTTATTAAAATGCCCAACATATTTGTCGACCATTTTTTCATATTATAAAGTTTGCTATTAAATATATTTAAAAACAACCTGCTAGTTTTCACAGTTAGGCAATTGATTATGTACTATAGAAAGGAACTACAACGTTAACGTGGTTTTATTATTTCATATGGTAAATGAATCTCTATGTATGAAAAAACCGCGGAGTGCTACCATTTAAAGGGGTGCGTTTTTGAGAAATGAGTGAATTAGTCCCAGGGCACAGGTTACATTAGGGTGAGTTCTATGCACTTTTGGTACAAACACGTCTACATAAAAATTGTTCCTGGTTAAATTTCCTATCTAAATATAACTTTTTAAAGTGAAAGATACTTTTTTTTACAAAAATATATTCAAAAGAAAAAGCACAAAGAAACCCAAAAGAAAGAAATTTTGTTTTTTGTCCCATAACTTTTATCCACGGGGATATAGGTATAGACATTGCTTCACAGAAAAAAAACTCACATATTTTTTCTTTAAAATGGTGTTTGGTATAGGTCCTTAGGACTTACAGTTTTCAAAATATGATTTTTCAAATTTCGCCACTCACAGCAATTTTGGGCAATTTTCCTTGTTATTTCGCAAATATTGTTCTGTAACTTTTTTCAACGTAACTTTAGGCATATGCAATGGTACATGTAAGATGAATAGAAATTACCTTTAAAATGTTCTACTGTGTAATGTTGTACGACTTCTTTCAAGATTTTATACTTTTAACGAGTTTTTATATGTTTTACGATTTTTTTTAAATTTCCCATTATAAATTTTCTTTCTACATTTAGGTATTTATTATATAATAAAAAAGAAAGCTTATTCTCTTTACTTTAAAATGGGGTATTATAAAAAATTATAGGATTATTTTTGAATAAGATATGCTTTTTAACCTTTAACTACCCGCGCATCAAGCTATAACATAACTACACGCGTGGCGTACTTTGTACGCCACAAGAAAATACACTTAAAAACAGCGGATTTGATTAATTTTTTTTGAAAAAATACATTTAGTTGTTTATTATAAACCTTATTCGGCATCAGTGAATACTTGGAGTTCCTTTTCAGTAAGCCAATTGGGATTTATAACTGGAATCATGGAATAATTGGATTCCATGATAAATAAAATTACTAATAAAAAATTTTTTTAAATGTGATTTTTTACAGGAGAAAAAGTATTGTTTATAAAGATAAATATATTTTGTGTCATAATGACTAAAAAACAATTAAAATATGTACTTATATTACGACTTATAGTAATATAATTCTGGGGTATATTGTCCACCACCGGAAACAACAAATAATAAAATGTAAATTACGATCTTTCCAGCAGGCCGATTATAACGAAACTAAAACCAAATTGTAAAGCACATTCCAGTTATAGGTTAGAGAGATAAGCAAGGTCAAAAATTAAATTTTTAAATATATTTCCAGTAGAATTCTTATATCTGGCGTACAAAGTACGCCAGCGCGTGTAGTTAAAGGTTAAAAATGTACCTAATAAGTACTTGCAACGATTTTTGATTATAGGATTATTTTTAAATTTCTCATTATAACTTTTTTATGTGAATGTGTGTTATGATTGAATCTTATTTTTATAGGTAATACTTTGGATCCACTTGACTCGACCAAGAAAACTTCAAAATATGGATTAATTCCAATATTTACTGTCAAAGCTCCTGCACCACAAGCTTTGCTTGAAAAAATAGCATGTAAATGTACCAAAGGATGTACAAAAAACTGCGGTTGTAGGAAGATAGGAATTAGTTGTTCAATAGTCTGCCAAGAGTGCATGTGCATGGGTAATAAATAAATGTGGGAACTCTAAGATAACTGAGGTGTTAGAGGAAGATATTGAAGCTAATGCTAACAAAGAGATGGACTTTGATTTTGAAAAAATTTTAAATGTCAACGTTTAAATAATTTTAACTAAAGTGATGTTTTCTCAGACTAATGTTTATGTAATTTTTGTAAAAAAAAATAATTTTAAATAATACAGGTAAAAAAATATCAAAGAATCACTCGGTTTCCATTATTTAAATACATGGAATAAATTTGGGAGCTAATTTAGCAGAAAAATCATCCACAGCTTTTGAAAGAATGGTATTTTTCTTCCAGACTTTATCACCTACATGAAATCTGGAAATCTTACATCACGTCTACGAAGATTGTAGCGTTTAGTGTTGATATTGTAAGAGTGACGTATTCTTTTCTGAACTTCATTAAAGATAGGAGACATATTCTCTAAAGGCTTGGGATCAAACAATTAATTATTGATGTTAACAATATTATTAGATGTTTCTTTAATAGCACCAAAGAATGAACCATCAACAGGAATGTTTCTAGCAAACGTCAAAAATGAAGGAGAAAATTGAGTTAATTCATGTTTAGCTAGACGAATGGCTTGGGCTATTTTAAAAATTTCCTTGTCCCAATCTTTATGATCGTCTTGGATGAAAGATCTGATTGCAGTGACAATCGTTTTATTAACTCGTTCAGTAGGGTTAATCTGAGGGAAGTATCTAGCATTATACCAAATTTTTTGTACCTTGTATTTTTCCATCAAAGTTCTAAAATCATTGGAAACAAATTGTTTTCCATTATCAACTGCAAAGATTTGCGGTACACCAAAAATTAGAAAAACTTGATTTTCAATAAACTTGACAATAGCTTTAGAAGTAGCATTAGCCAAAGGATGTACAAACATAAACTTTGTAAACCAGTCAACAACAACTAAAAGAAAACGATTTCCACTTTTAGATCTAGGATACGGACCAAGTAAATCAGCAGATAAAAATTGAAAAGGAAAATTAATATCACGATATTGTCCCATAAAACCAGCTGGAGGTAAGTTACTAGGCTTACAAGAAGCACAAACTTTACATTTATGAACATAGTTCACAACAAAAGATCTCATTTTAGGCCAGTAATAAAGTTCTGATATCCTAGAAAGGGTTTTAAAGACACCTAAATGAGCAGCTGTAGGATCATCATGATACATATGTAAAATTTCCTTCCTATGTGGAGCAGGAACAAAAATTTTCCATTCTGGAGTAGATTCAGAAAATTTAGATTTAGAAAAAACATGTTTATAAAGAACATTATCTTGAACCTTAAAAGCAGGATATAAATCAGGATTATCTGTAAATTTTGCTATCATATTTTTATACCAAGCATCTGTCTTTAAATCAGACAAATTTAATAGAGAAACTTGAGATGCTTCAGGAATTCTTGAAAGAGAGTCAGCTACTACATTCAAAGAACCACTACGATGAACAACAGTAAATTTGTGACAAGACAGTTTCATTATCCATCTAGCAATTCTAGGAGAAGGATTCTTCATGTTATATAACCACTGCACATTGTCAAAATAACTGTCAAAGTTGATGTTGATATTTTGATCTGCTCCTGTAAAAGATAAAAGTTTTGGTGTTTTTTGGAAGATAAAGTAGTGGTTAATAATTAATTTAGTGTTTATAAACAAAAACATTTCAGTATATAGTGGTTTAAAACTTATTTCCCCCTAAATGGGGGATAAAAGTGAGTCAGGGACGTCTCTTGTGACGCGAGTGACTGCGGATAATGGTGATATTATTAGTCAAATGGAATTGAATATGCAAGATGATGGACAAAATGCGAGACCGAAGATTAAACAATTCAATTTTGGTGATGATCTTAATTTGGGAAAATTACATGCAATGACGATTGGGCACCTTATTTTTAAAAAATTAAAGTTAACGAATGTTCGAGAAATTAAAAGTATAGGTAGGAACCGTGTAAAAGTTTTGCTTACTTCTCGGTTAGAGGCAAATAACCTCGTCAATAACAGCTCACTTAAAGAACAATATTTGAAAGCATATATTCCTAGTCATTTACTAGAAATAAAAGGTGTGGTGAAAGACGTTGACACTAGATATGATGTGAAATATCTCATGGATAACATCGAAACTCCTTCTAATGTTTTGAGTATATATAGGACTAAGCGTAGGGTACAAAAAGAAGATAAAATTGAATATGTGGACAAAAAAACTATAATTATAACTTTTGAAGGCAATATTTTACCGAATTATGTTGCCTTTAATAGAGTATATTTTTCTGTTGAACAGTTTTTTGGCCGAGTTGTTCAATGTTACAAGTGTTTAAAATTTGGGCATGTTTCAGGGCAATGCCGAAGTACACAGGAACTATGTATACAGTGCGGTGAAATTAAAAATAAAGACCATCATTGCGAAAAAAGTATGTTTTGTATACATTGCAAAAATAACGAACATGTGACAATATCAAAAAAATGTCCATTTTATGAAAAACAAAAGAAAATTAAGAATATTATGATAGAACAAAAAACTACTTTTGTGGAAGCTAGATTAATATGTGAAAACTCCTTTTCGGCATTCATCAGTCCCAACTCTTTCTCTTGTTTAAATAATAATGAAAAAGAATTTCCATCCCTACCAATTAATAATAATGATAAAAATCTTGGTCCGACTCGGCCAACTGTAGAAATTAATAGATCTCAATTTTTGACTCAATCAAACTCTAATATAAATAATTCAAATGAACACTCAGGAAAGAAAAGAAAAGCAAATTCACCTATTTTAGAATCAACATCTCATAAACCGATGTTCCCCTTCACTTTTGGACCGTCTCAACCTTTGCCAACTAATTCTTATACACCGAATAATAATATCGAAAATAAAACTGAACTAGCTAAATCTGTAGCAACATTTATAATAAACTTTTTAAAAAATATTCATACAGTAGAAGACATAAAAACCTTAGACAACAAAATAATTATTAAAGAAGTAGAACAGTTCATAATTAATTCATAATGTCAATACAACATAATTTAAAAATAAGTCAGTGGAATTCCAGATCTGCTATATCAAACAAAGGTAGTTTAATGCATTATTTAAATAATAAAAGTATAGACATCCTCCTAATTAGTGAAACATGGTTCAAAAAAGATATTAGTTATCATTTTAAAAATTATAATTTGGTTAGAAAAGACAGAAATGATGGTTTCGGTGGTGTAGCTATTCTCATCCACAATTCAATTACTTTTAGTGAATTAAATTTAAACTCTAATTTTAACACGGAAATAGAAGTTTGTGGTGTAACAATTAAATATAAAACAAAGGATCTGAATATTTTATCTATATATAGACCACCTAAAAGTAAAAGTTCAATAAATGATTGGACAAACATCTTCTCGCAAGTTAATAATTCAGCAATTATAGGAGGAGATTTTAATGCTCACCATACTATTTGGGGATCTAGTTAAAATGACACAGTTGGAACACAGCTTATTAATACTGCAGATGATCTCAACCTTATCGTAATAAATAATGGCGAGCCTACTGTTCTTACTCGACCAGATCAAAATAGTTCAGCAATTGATGTAACTTTTGTTACTCCTGACATAGCTAATAAAATCCACTGGTACATACATTCTGACACACTAGGCTCTAATCATTTTATTATCAATATAGAAATATTAGATAGTACTACAACTGAAGAGTTTATACCCAGAAGTAAGTGGAACATTAGAAAAGCCAATTGGACTCTATACACAACCTCAGTTGAAATTTTTTTTAATAGTGTTTACGAAATGGACAGTACATCTGATAAATATTGCTTTCTAATAGATAGTATGAATCATGCTGCGCACATTTCAATCCCGCAATATAAAACTTTTAAAAATAAAATTCGTTGTTCCCCACCTTGGTGGAATACAGAATGTGATACAATTATTAAAGAAAGGCAAGAAGCACTGACAGAATATAAAAAAATGCTAATTTTAATAATTATATAAAGTGTCAAGCTAGCATGATAAATTACAATTAGATAAATCACTAGAAGAAACAGAAGTACTAGAAGAAGGTAAAATTTCAGATTGTACTGAAGAAAAAGTGGAAGTAGATTTAGATGGAAGTGGTTTAGAAATGTTTACTGATTTTTGTTCGACCCTTTTTGAAAAGTTTTTCCCGGAATATTCTTGCCTTTGCTCGATGTTCCTGGGACAGACGTTTGACTGCTTTGAGGCATGCTGTCTGTCGAAGCGTGTCCTCGCTGGTCGTTTTTTGAGCACCTCATGCATTCCGCAATAGTTACATCCTTCGAGCCACAACCGAAACAAAACGTTCTCTTGGGTTTTCTACAGACATGGAAATTGTGTCCTTTCACATCACAATTCCAACAAGTTGGGGTTGAACGAAGGGATTCTACAGAAAATTTGCTGCGTGAGGAAATTGCCAAAGCAGATTCAAACTTCTTACAATACTTTGTAAGCTCAGCAACTGACTTAACATCTTGGAAAGCAAGAGCTTTAACATATTCAGGAAGAAGACCATTGATAATTTCATCCACCTTTTCAATATCAGAAATAGATTTGGACGACCGGAGCATCAAAGATTCCATATGGGAAATATATGCAGAAACTGGTTGTCGTGAAAACTGTTTTGTGGAACGTATTTATTCCCATAAATCTCTTTCATAGTTATAAGGTAAATAAGTTTCTTTTAAAGAAGTAACTAGATCAGCCCACGAATGAAATTTCTTTTGAGAGAAATTATTATGCGACCAAGTAAAAGCAGCACCTTCAAACAAATCACATGCAGAGATGAATAAATCTTCATCTGTGCAGTTCCTTGAAAATTTAAAAATTTCAATCTGTTCCAGAAAAGGGATTAAAGGTTGTTTACCAGAAAATTTTTTGATACCCCATTTATACACAGGAACAGGTTTGGAAGGTGATGTTGAAGATTCCGAACAATTAAGATTAACTCTAGTAGATGTCATGGGTTGGTCTAGATCAGGTTGTTCTACAATATTACATAAAGTACCCTCTAACTTTAACAAATCGAAGCGGATAGCTTTCTTCAACCTTTCTTCTTCTTCGGAAGATGACCGCAAACGAGAAATCCTACCAGACAAATGTTGGAGACGAGAATTGAAGGTTTTATATAGAGTATCAGACTTTGTTCCTGTAAATTCAGATATGAGAATCTGAAGTTCAGTATAAGAGGCTAAAGCTTGTTTATAATCAACCTCAAAAGACAAAGGGACCGAAATATCTGAAAAACTGCGGCTACTAGTCTCCTGAGAAAGAAGACCAGTAAGAACTGTACGTTTTTCTTCAATATCATCAAGAGCAGAGACATCTCTAATGTGAAGCTCATATGTCAATTCATTTGTGGTAAGATGTGCAGGTTTTATGTTGAAGAGAAAAAAAATTTAATAAAAATCAAAGAAAGAATTAAAAGTACACTATCCACAAAAACTGGTTAAGTTGAAAAAAAGAATAGACCATTTAACTCACTATAAAAGTACCATTATAAGAATGAGGAAAAAAAATTATGTAAAAAAGCAACAATGTATTAAATGCAAATTAAATATGCTGCAATATAAGATATATTATAAAAATGGTAATATTCTTTACCCCAAACATTTGAAAAATGGTTAAATATATAGAAAATGCTCAAAAAGTATCAAAAATTTGCAAATACTAAGATGTACTGCAAAACATGAATATAATATTAAAACAGTATTTATTAATGCTTTATTATTTGCTACCGAACTACAAATCCACAGCTCAAATCCTTAAGTAAGACAATTCAAGTTGGGCGCCAAAAGTGAGGCGATAAACTACCCCAGATAATTGAAATAATATTCGAGAATAATATTTCAATCAACTACGATAGCTATCGTCTACCCTAGACTAGCTCAATCTCCCAAGTTGTGAGTCCACCTTGTCCTAATCAAAAACATGAACAATGAAAATGCAGAATGGAGCAAATAAAACAATAATATTTAACTAATCATGTTTATTTTTCATAAAAGACATAATTAAAGTATCAAAAAAATAATTTACAAGACCTTGCCGAAACTTTACAGATCAGAGATTATACTTATCGATGGCACTTGGTATCTGTCTGAGGGTTCTTGGTGTCTTGCTGTTGTTCTGCAACGGGCTCTGGCGACGTGGATGTTCTGGCCACCAGGCCTACAGGTGTTGGATGGTTGTTAGGAGTCTAGTTACTGCTGCATTGATGTATCGCCGGCGACATTAGGGGCTCCAGTTTCGGGGAGTCTCCCACGAGGTGAAGGGTTGATCAGTTTTTGCAATATGTCCAGAAAACCCAAATAAGAACGTCTGTTTGAAAATGTGGCTATGAGGCCAGACATTGCCTTAAGTAGATTTTAGAATTTAATGAAAAAATATTCTTCATTTTGACAAAGAGAAAGGGTTTGACTTGACATTGACAGAGTTCGTGAAAGGGGGCTTAAAATTTGAAACGAGAAACGACAGTGCAAAGGTGGCTATGACAGTGCGAAGTCACTGTCATGAACCACAGAACGATTGAATAAGAATGTGAATTCTGAGATAGAACAAGAATGTTGAGATATGCCTATAAATACCGAAAGAGGGCGCCAACCAATTTTTAACGGGAAAAAATGTAAAACAAATAGAAGATGATTATTATTAAAGAATTATTAAAGAAAATAGAATAAAATAATTATTTGAAAATAAAATAGCAAAGATGTGACGTTTGTAACGTTACAAGATGATATACCATTTTAAAGAACAGAAAGTAAGCCCTCTTTATTGAGCAATATATAGTATATTCATGTACAAGAAAAAAAAGTTATAATGATAAATTTAAAAAATAATCCTTAAATCAAAAATCGTTGCAAGTACTTATTAAATTTTGAAAAATAATATCTTATTCAAAAATAATCGTAAAAAATGTAAAAAATAATTTTTTTTATATTAGGTATTATATAATATATAATATAATTTTTTATTATATATACTATATATAATTTAATATTATATACTATATAATATATTATATAATAATATTATTTTATTTTTATACTATATTATACGATACATAATATTAAAAGTATAAAAACTTGAAAAACCATAATCTCTTTAAAAAAAGTCGTACAACGTTATACGGTCGACCATTTTAAAGGTAATTGATTTTTATTCCTATTACGTGTACCATTGCATATACCTAAAGTTACGTAGAAAAAAGTTACAGAACAATATTTGCGAAATAACAAGGAAAATTGCCCAAAATTGCTGTGAGTGGACAACTTTGAAAAATCATGTTTAGAAAACTGTAAATCCTAATTACCTCTACCAAACATCATTTTAAAGAGAAAATATGTAAGTTTTTTTTATGTGAAGCAATGTCTATACCTATATCCTCGTGGACAAAAGTTATGGGACAAAAAACAAAATTTCTTTCTTTTGGGTTTCTTTGTGCTTTTCTTTTGAATATATTTTTGTAACAAAAAGTATCATTGACTTTAAAAAGTGATATTTAGATAAGAAATTTAACCAGGAATAATTTTTATGTAGATATCTTTGTACCAAAAGTGCATAGAACTCACCCTAATGTAACCCGTGCCCAGGGACTAATTCACCCATTTCTCAAAAACGCACCCCTTTAAATGGTAGCACTCCGCGGTTTTTTCATATATAGATATCCATTGACCATATGAAATAATAAAACCCCGTTAACGTTGTAGTTCCTTTTAGTTATCTTATTTTGAATATAATCAATAGCCTAGTGATGAACAGGTCAGAATGACGCGTTCCACAATTAAAATCACGTTCCACAATTAAAACTTCGCTTGTTCCAGGGTTCCCGTACATCAAAGTTTGTCCGACTATTGAGAAATTCACACCGAGAATGCAGTACGGCTAAGATAGGACAATACATTTCTATTGGGGAATAAACACACAGGTTTGTCGGTCTTCACCAGTTGTTGATTGCTCCCTCAAAAGCACAGGAATTGTGATAACACTGAATGCGCATTCCCATCTTAACCGTACTGCAATTCCAGTGTGAATTTCACATTAGACACCGTTAAACTATTAACAAATTTTCAACTTGTTATTAATATCCAGGCCTATATTCAAATGATAGATCAAGAAAAACCAATTTTACAAAACTTCAAAGAAATTACTAAACCATTTAGGGAAAGATATTTCTGACTTACACAGTGATTCTTTTGTCGACAATTTTCAGTGTCATCTAACTCCGAATTTGTTAACAACATTTAACTCGATACTTCAACGGAACATTAATGGATTTTTCCATCGTATCCCTATGCTACAGCTTCTATATTGAGCTGAACCCTACACCGTATACCGTGCTGTGAAACTTCTTAACGGACTTACACTCACAAAAGCCCTGATCATAACAAATTCCCTTAGCTCTCTAAACTCATTAAAACACATTTTTTCGAAACATCTTTTTGAAAAGTTGCTAAAATACCAGCTGTCCCAAGCTCATAAACATGGAAGAAGCGTCCAATTTTTATGGGTTCCCTCACACGTCGGAATAACAGGAAATGAAGAAGCTGACAGGACTGCACAAGAGGAAATTTTAAGTGATTTTTAGAAGATGAAGTAGCAGGCATAAAAATAAATGGCCTACCCATATATGAAATTAGATACGCCGATGACACAACACTAATAGCAGAAACTATTACAGATCTACAAAGAATTTTAAATAAGGTTGTTGCAACAAGTGAAGAATTTGGTCTGCCACGAAACAAAGAAAACGAAATTCATAAATTCATGGTTATATCAAAGAAAAATATTAGAAATATCAATATACACGTAAATAATAAGACGATAGAACGAGTTCAGAACTATAACTATTTAGGGACGAACATTAGTAAAACAAACGATTATACCAACGAAATCCGAATTAAAATAGAAAAGGCTAGAAGTGCATTCACTAATATGAAACAAATATTGTGTAGTAGAGACCTCAGCCTAGATCTTAGAAAGCGAGTACTAAAATGTTATGTATTTTCTGTTCTTTTGTATGGTGTGGAGACATGGACTCTCAATAAACAATGCCTCAATAGATTGGAAGCATTTGAGATGTGGACGTATCGAAGAATGCTGAGAATCGCCTGGACAGACATAATAACCAATGAGGAAGTACTAAGGAGAATACAGAAGAGCAGGGAGGTACTGGATTCCATCAAAATAAGAAAACTTCAATACTTGGGTCATATAACACGTGGTGACAGATATGAGCTCCTAAAATTAATTATGCAGGGAAAGATTCAAGGAAAGCGCAGCATAGGTAGGAGAAAAATGTCCTGGCTGAGAAATCTCAGAGAATGGTTTGGATGCAGCTCAACTGAACTCTTTCGGGCTGTAGTGTCGAAAGTGAGAATAGCAATGATGATTGCCAACCTTCGTCGCGGAGATGGCACGTAAAGAAGAAGAAGACAAGTGTGTTTGCAATGACTTAAAATCTTATTTTAAAAATAAAGTGTTGTGCTTGTGGCGAAATGAGTGGTCTCAAACTAATTCTAAGCTCAATAAAATCCAATATAATGTTTCTCAGTAGATTCCATAGTCGCGCAATAGGCGAGAACAAATTGTGCATGCGCGTTTACGTCTAGGACATACCAGGTTAACGCACTCTTATCTTTTAACAAAGAATAATCCACCATTATGTGATCAGTGTAACGTCCGATTAACACTCGAACAATTTTCAATAAATTGCAGTCAATATGACTAAGAAAGACAGCGCTACAATATCTCAAACTACCAATCAAAAGCTCTAGGTCAAAACTGTTCCTATGATCATATAGTTACTTATCTATAAAGATTTTGTATAATCTGTAGTTATTTACTTTTGTTATTTATATTTTGTTCCGTCGCTAATAACCTTTTGGTGGATGCGACTTTTTTTTCTAATAAAAAAAAAATTTAACGTGAAAATCTGATCAATATATTACTAATACACAAGCATTTTGTTGTTTTACAGGCACAAAATTCAGTTAATTTTAGTACTGGCACGTATGCACATTATCAACACATGTTTTTTTCGAAGACAAGCGATGGAATATCTAATGTAAACAGATTCATGCACCTACGGGAAACTATGAAGATAATCCACTTTGTCGAGATAGCTAAATACATGTTGAAAAGCAATTATCCGACGTTTGGTTCTATTGGATTCGCCTTGCAAAAAGCCCATTGCCGGAAGCTGACTTTCCGTAAAAAGGAAATTATAAAGAAAACATGACAACGATTCTGATCGTTATACCACCAAACATCCGATTTGGATCGCAACAGAGTAGGGCTTGCAATTTTCTTATTTACTGTTTTGCATCATGAGTGATAATCGTATAAAATAGATTTAACCTTCGGACGACCAAGGGGGTAAATTGTGACCCCAATGTATATTTTTATTCAATAAATTCAGCAATATTTTCAATTTTAAACTCATTTTTTTTAAATCTTGAATGGGTTGCATGTGAGAGTTCATTTTAAATGAAGTAAAAGTCAGACTTACTCTCAATCTTTATTATAACTTCCGACGACCGGTTTCGCTCTTTAAAATTTGTAGAGCATCTTCAGGTCAAAGGTAACAAGTTACAAAATGCTACAAATAAACAAAAACCAGAGTTAGGACATTGTCTGGTTGTAAAAGATGCTAAAGATCCATAAGATCAAGCCAATGTTGAATAACATACATAAAAGTAGCGAAATAGCGTACCAATGCACATGCATGCAATCATGGGGGGTGGTAAAACTTCCCCCAAGCGCACAAATATGTGCAGAAGTATGCTATATATCATCATGCAATTATAAAGTGTCGTACTTACATTCGGATACAAGGTGCTACCAACTCAGTATTCATTATCATGATGTTTCTGTTAAAGTTATGTTAACGGGATATGGTGGAATAGACGGAGGATGCAGCAAAGGTAAACAAATTTATGGGATTTAGGAATTCTTGAGGGTGATGAGATAGTTGGTGTAAGTCAACCAACAAATCTGTGCCTGTTATAATGTTTGTGTAGATCAAATTAGTGAATGACATATATACAATTTTAATGTGTGTTGATTTTAAAGATTTTGTTTTAATTTTATTTATATTTATATATATATATATATATATATATATATATATATATATATATATATATACGTCTTCATATCAAGGCGAGATCCGACTAAATCGAGGACAACCCGAGATCCACCAATAGGAAATTAATTATTGGAGTATATTGTTCATAAGTATCTTTATAATTAACATATTAATCATGGCACACTTAGAGGGGAAAAGATTTTTGTACTTAAATTTTTCTGATAAATTTACAGCTAAACGAGATCCGTCGCTGAAAAGTAAAGAGGGGGACTTATATACGAAATTTTAGATATTTACCGTTCAACGCGAGATCACACACTGATGCCAGCTCTAAAGAGTATTAGTCGAGCGGTTGGAGCTCGTGTTGTATTGTATATTTCCCACGATATAAAGATATATAATGGGCGTAACTTTTAAGTATCGCTTCTTTTGTGTCTTTAAAGTCTACGATTGACCTTTCAGAAAGTCCCTTAGTTTTATTACATACATAAGGGTGTGAAAAAAGAAAAAGAATACTTGACAAATAATAACCATTTAATAATGATAATTATTTGCAATACAATATTTTAAAACTATACATTAATATTCTTAAAAAACACTTACTACGAAACCAAAATGTAATTATTATATTCTTAAATAATACAAATTTTTACAAAATAATTATTTAAATGATTGCTTGTTTTAAAAATACATTACAAGAAAGTAAAATTTTTTATAAATATTATTAAAGTTTAAAAAATAAAATAACTCAATATGTAATTATTATTTAATAGTTAAAAAATGATTTAAAAGATAAAAAGAAACACACATAATTTTCAGGGTCAACTCCTAATTGCATGAAAATTTGGATTTAGATTCTACCCATCCCCCACTTCAAAGTTGAATTTGTGCCGTTGATTGCTTTTACTTGGAGGGTGAAAAAATATACGTTTAAAATAAGTCCGGAAACAGATCTGACTAAGTTTAAGCAACTTTTGTTCTATAGAGTTTTTTTAACTTAGGTACTAGGTTAATTTAGTAGTAGGTACTAGAGTCACTTGCGACTAAAAATATTTACTTTTCAACAAAAAAAAAACACTTTTTTCGGCGGTTTTTCGCAAATACTCAAAAAGTAAGTATTATATCGAAAAAATATTCTTGGAAAAAATGTAGCATATAAAAAAAACGAAAAAATGGTATATTCTTAGCCTATAGAACCAGTAAAAGTAAATTTGTAGCTCATAAAAAAGACGATCTTATCCTTCAAATTCGAAATCAAATATTTTAACGTGATACATAGTACCAAAAAATGAAGCTCTTTTCGGGGAAAACCCATTAAAATTTTTTTAGTGTTAACAAAGAGCTTTATTTTATTTTATAAAAGTTATATACGGGTAGGAGAGACAACGGAACGAATTTTCGAACGTTTAAACAGACAACATCCCAGATTTACCAATTTCTGGACAATTGATCCAAAGGCTGGATTCTAACAACGAAACAGTTGTGGATTTTCAAGTTTTCAATGAGAGTTAGGATGAAAAAACATTAGTGACCTCGAGTATGATGGTTTGGAGAATTTGGCTGGTTATATCTGCCATAAATTGAAGGACTCCAGTATTCAATCCGAAGATGTTTCAACGTACACGTGGGTTGATCATTTGAGTAAGTGTGGTTTATGTAAACCATCAGACACTCTCTTGTCATATATTAAGTACCTGGAGACAATTTTTCCTTCCACATGAATGGTGATTCCATTTTGGTAACTAAAATTTATTTAGAAAACCTTATGTCCAAAAGTGTAACTGTAGACTGTTCTAACAAAGCGAACAAGTTATTTTTTAGGTCTCGGATGTACTTCCGAATTAAAGAATTAAACAAGTCTCTTAACAACCTGACATTGCGTAAAAGAAAAATTATAAAAACTGCTACATAGTTGCTGTATGTACGTCTATTTCACATGCACAAAATTTAAATAAAGTGCATGGCATGAAAACTGTAAAACTTATTTTTGTCTTTTCCAAGCCTCTTACTTAAATCTGATGAAATACATTATTTAAAAAGTAAAAAATTTTGTTTTTTATCAATCCATTAAATTTATGGTTTTATTTTGAGGCTTTTCTTCCCCTTGGTAAAAATTATATTTACTAATGTGTAGGCCACTAATCAATTTTTTCCAACTAACGAAATATAATAGTTTTAGTAGATATCGATTATATGAATATTTTTATTTTTCGGATACCAATATAATCAAGAAACTGGGAACTTTACAAATAACTGAAAATCAATTTAAATAAAAGTAAATAGTTTAATAATTTTCCTCTAAACTATAAAAATCACTTAGTTTCTTTTAGTCATAATTCATTCATTTGTACTATTCTCAAATTTCATTCGCGTTCGTATTACGAACGCATAGACGGGACTATGCTTTACTCTGTTGTTAACGTCATGCTCCAATCGGACGAGCTTACGTAACTAGAATATCAGGGTGTGCATATTTCCCGGTCCCGGTGAATTCGTATCTATTTTAATCCCCATCCTAATTACAGACCAACTGGCAACTCTGGTGCGCAGGTAATTTTTAAATAACGCATTAACTACCGGTGAATTGGTAACTTTCATTTTTTAAGTATTGTTGATAATCTAATATCGGTATTCCAGGTATTTAGCGCTGCACTCCTAGAAAATGGAAAAAATGTCACAGGAAGTGAAACCGATGATGAAACGAAACGCAAAAGAGAAAACTTGGATGATTGTTTTAATAGAAGTAAAATTAAAAAACGGTCACCAAGCAAAGCAGGCAACGAAAACAAGGAAGACATGGAAAATGTTATGATTACAATAATGAAAGAGCTAATGAATAAAAACGATGAAATGCTTCAGGAAATAAAACCAATAAGGAAAGAATAACAACAAACCAATAAAGAGTTAATGGGTGTAAAAGCAGAGAAACAAAAACTAAAAAAAGAAGTAAAACAGCTACATGAATGAATGGAGCAACTGGAGAAATTTAGCAAAAAGAAAAGCTTGATCGTAACTGGGTTGAAAGTAGAAACAAATGATTATAAGAAATTAAAAGAAGAAATGGAAAATTTCAGAGCCCAAGAGTTGCAAATACAAATAAAA
This sequence comes from Diabrotica virgifera virgifera, assembly GCF_917563875.1. NCBI lineage: Eukaryota > Metazoa > Arthropoda > Insecta > Coleoptera > Chrysomelidae > Diabrotica > Diabrotica virgifera. The sequence goes on along the minus strand of NC_065446.1, from coordinate 215,346,815 downwards.
CTAAGAAGTGCAAAAAAAATAGGAGAAACAGTATGCGCAATAGAAACAGAAGCCCTCACGGATAAAATGGAAATCCCAAACAAGAAACGTAAACTAAAACAGCATAAAGATCGTATCTATATAAACAACGATTGGACATCGAAAGAAAAAGAAATACAAAAGGAAATAACTAAAATAGCAAAGGACGAAATAAGCAAAGGTAAGCAAATGAAAATCGGCTACAAGAAATTAATAGTGAATGGCAAAATCTAGATATGGGACGAAGAGAGAGAACAGCTGATAGAAAATTCAAAAAACTAATAAACGAAGAACAGCGGCTGAAATATGATATTGACATGGCAAAAAAAGACTCGGAAATGGAAACGGTTAACGAAAACAAAATAACGCACACAAAATAAAGAAAGAATCTCAATAAGAAGAAAAGAACAAAACCCATTAGAATGGGCTCTTGGAATATTAGAACCATGCTGGCAGCAGGTAAGATGCAAGAAATAGCTCTTGAAATGAAAAAATACCAACTAGAAATCCTAGCCGTACAGGAAATACGATGGAAGAAAGAAGGAAAAATTGAGAAGAAAAACTTTAGCATGTATTATTCGGGAAAAAACAAACAGGGAACGAATGGTACGGCATTTATGGTGAACAAAAAAATGAGGGAAAAACTGATACAATTCAAAGCAGTTAATGAAAGGATATCTTACATAAGAAAATAAACAAGCCCACATCTCGATAGTCAATTGCTATGCACCCACCGAAGAAGCAAACCAAGAAGATAAAACAGAATTCTAAGACATCCTGGAAGAAACCTGTAAAAATATTCCGAGGAATGACATATTAATAATATTGGGTGATTTCAATGCAAAGATCGGAAAGGAGGACTATAATCGTAATGTAGCTGGCAAAGAAATCATTCATGAAACTACGAATGATAATGGAGGAGAAATCTGCAACCTAGCAGCAGCAACAAATACATATATAGTTAGTACTGGGCATAAACATAAAAAAGAAAACAAAATAACATGGATGATACCAGGAAGAATGGATGGAAACCAAATAAATCATACTCTAATTTCGAAAAAGTGGACACAAATAGTACAAGACGTAGGGTCATATAGAGGGGCAAATGGAGGCACTGACCACATATTGTTGATAGCAAAACTTAAGATGAAAATAATCAAAGCAAATAATCATAAGGAAGGAAAAAGGAGGAAATAGAATATAGCCAATCTGAAAACGCAAGAAACAAAGCAACAATATACAGAACAACTGGAACAGAAATTGGGTCAGTACGAGCACATAGAAATAGAAGGAGAATGGAAAAACATAAAGAACAGCATAATAGAGACAGCAGAACAAATAATAGGATTCCAAAAAAACAAAGAATCGAAAGAATGGTTTGATGAGGAATGTCTCCAAAAAAGTCAACTGAAGCACCTCGCAAGAAACAAATGGCTACAAAGTGCCGAACAGGAACAACTGGACCAATATAGAAAAGAAAAACAAGAAGCATTGAAACTCTATAGAAGAAAAAAGAACACATGGATATCTGAACAAATGCAAGAATTAGAAACGAATAATAAAGACAACAAGAAATTGTTCGAATAGATAAAACAACAACACAGTACCAAAAAATCTGTCACAAAAATAAACAAAAAAGATTGGGAAAAACATTTCACGGACCTATACAAAAACGACAATAAGGCATATTCAGAGGATGAGGATATAAGAGATAACAGAGATGAAGAGGAAGTCGCACCTACTTATTAGGAATTCATGGAGGTATTAAAACAACTAAAAGTAAACAAAACGCCAGGGCCAGATGAAATCAACAACGAACTGATCATCAACGGCGGAGAGGAGCTCACGAAGCGAATGCACAAGTTAATGGTTACAATTTGGAAGGACGAAAGCATGCCCATAGAATGGAAAAACGGGCACATCGCACCAATCTTTAAGAAAGGAGATCCAACTAAGTGCTGCAACTACAGACCAATTATGCTACTAAATACAACGTATAATATATTGACCACAATTATAAGAAACCGACTAAATCAATACACAATAGGGTTTTAGAACAATAGATCAAAGGAAGATCAACAATAGATGCAATACACGTACTGACACAAACAATTGAAAAAAGCTATGAACATGACATAGAATTACACATACTATTCATCGACTTCCAACAGGTCTTCAACAGCATATACAGACAACAATTATTAAAAGAAATGAAAAAAATGGAGATACCGGCAAAATTAATAAGACTAACTAGAATGACAATAAAAGACTCAACAGCAAAAGTTAAAACAAATGAGGGCGATACAAATGACATCAAAATAGAACTTGAAGTAAGACAAGGAGACAGTATGTCAACGACAAACGACACTATTTAATATCGCTCTAGAAGGAGTAATTAGGGACACAGGGCTGAAAAAGACAATTATTCAAAGCTCAACACAGATCATAGGATATGCAGATGAACTGGGACTGGTAGCACGAGATAAAAAAAAGACTAGAAGAGGCACTTTTAACCCTGGTAAGAGAAGCAAAGACGAGAGGACTAATAATCAATCAGAATAAAACAAAATATCTTTAAGCACACGAGACAATGTAAACAGAATAGCAGAAATAAAGATAGGTGAAAATACATTCCAGAGAGTAGATTGCTTCAAATACCTGGGGGTGATGGTGGACGGCAAAAACGGAAGGAGTATAGAGATAAACGACAGAATTAAAGCAGGTAATAGAGTATATTGGAAATATCACCAACTACTCAAGGACAAAAACCTGAGCAAAAAAAAACAAAATCAAAAATATACACAGCAGCAATCAGATCAGTGATAGCCTATGGAGCAGAAGTAATGTGCCTTACGAAAAAAGACGAAGAAAAGTTAAAAATAATTGAGAGAAAAATTATAAGGATACATGGCCCAGTAAAGACAGAAACAGGGGAATATTGAAAGCTGATGAACCATGAAATAATAAATATAAATAAAGGAGAAGATATAGTAAAATTCATTAAAGCACAAAGCCTCAGATGGTTTGGGCACACACAAAGAAGAGGGGTAGAAGAACTGATCAGGAAGATAATGAACTGGAAACCAGTAAAAAATAGACCATGAGGAAGACCAAAAATTAGATGGGAAGATCAACTGCTAGACGATATATCAAAGATGGAAATTGCAAACTGGAGAGAAAAGATTCAGGACCGGAGAGAGTGGAAGAAGATAGTAGATAGGGCAAAAAAACATCACAACCTATGAACTAAGACCTAAAGGAAAAGCGGACTAATTTACCGCGTGAAATGGATTAAAAGAGCTCATATTTGAGTAAACTATACTCTAACAAGAGTGAACGGTCCATATAATAATTCCAGGTATGTACCTGTATAAATTACCCTCCTTGAAGTTGGTGTAAAAGGTATTCACCATTTATGTATTGTCTTTTGGAAGGATTACTAGAGAAAATCCAAATAAATTTTGAAAAAATGGCTGAAATCGCTGAAATTCTTGTAACAGATTCCGTAATGAGTGTACATGGGTGGTAAATGATTTTAAATTTCGCTTAAAGAAAGTGCTAAGAGTCTAAAACATTTATGGTACTGTTCTCCATCTGGTTTCCAGGCAACCTGTTATACCGACGGTTAGTTTTTTTAATATTTTGAGTAGTAACTATGTTGGTTATCAACAATTTGATGTCAAAAATGCACATTTTGCCATTTTTTGTCTACCAGTAAGAAGAAAAACATTCAAAACAAAATTTAAGATAACCGCATTATAGAGCATGTAAAACAATTTAAACAAGGTTTTATAAATTTCGCTATACTTAATTATTGCTTATAAAACTATAAATTAAGTCAGTTTAACGTTAATATAACTTATGTAAAAAATACAACTTATATCTCGATATTACGTGAAATAGCTCAAAGAAATGGGTAAAAATACACGGTTTTTATGACACTCAGTGTAACTACGTAACAATTGTTTTAGTTTCTATATGGACGGAATAACAAAATTTATGTAAATCTGACCAATTTTTTCTCAATTTAATTATTTATTGACAATTTAAATGAAAAATAGCCGATTTTAAGAATTTTCGTCTATAAGTTACAATGTTTTACCAAAAAACTGAAAAAAGAACCGATTAGTTTATTGAAATAGCCTTAAAATGAGTTGAAGTATAATAGAATTGGAGCTTTGTTTATCAATAAACATTAACTATTCAAATTTATTTCTTACGTTTTAAACTAACTACCTGAGGTACCCCTAAACCCTAAAAATGTCATCAAAACGACGATTTTGAAGCTCTTCCGACTGGATTAAAGAAGCTATTATCGATTCAAACAAAAGTTGTGTATTTTTAATTCTAAATTTCAACTATTTAATTAAAAATAAAGTGTTTCAGTTGAAAATTCAAAGTTGCTACACCCACCGCTTTCGCAGGCAGAATAAGAACCCTGCTATTGCATAAGTATATAGATTTTGAAAAACCATTCAAAAAGCATTCCAAAGTTTTTTCGATATGCCGTCTAGTTCTCGAGATATTTGACAATCGCCTTTCTGGACAGAGCCCTTAAATAATGTAAACATTCTTATTCAAGCTAGACATAAGCCGAGTGAGAGAGCTGACCGTGAAATTCATTTGCGATGTTTCCAAATTTACCGGATCTCGGGTTGTCTGCAACATATATATTTACCATATACACAACGGATCGCGCGCGCTGCCCTCTATAGCGGATTTAGTGGAACCACTGCAATATAAAATTCACCAAAAGGGGTGCAAAATGAGGTCCAGACAAAAATCGATTTCCTTGTACCCTAACCATTGTTACATCGAGATGTCACTATATACACGTGAATACAAGGTGAGATCCAAAATCGGATCTCGCCTTGCAAAACGGATCTCATCTTGTATAGCTTATGATACAAACGGATCTCGCCTTGATATGAAGACATATATATATATATATATATATATATATATATATATATATATATATATATATATATATATATATATATATATATATATATATATATATATATATATATATATATATATTGATACATGTATCCATGTGACTTCCAAAGTAGATTCTCGTAATACGTTGTTACTTCATATATACCGTTATGACTTCCGATTTCGGAAGTCACAACGTTTTGCCTATATTTTTACGAATTTGGCTACTAGATGGTATCAGAAGGCTTACATTAAAAATTTCGCTGGAAGTCATATCGTATCTAACATACTCATAAGATCAGATTTTAGTTCGACGGTATATCACCAGCGCTAGTGTCGCTCCCGTGCTACTATACAGGTTATGTACACAACGCGTAGCGTCTTCCGTATACCACACCGCTCGGTGTGACTTCCGTTTTTTGGCAACCCTGTGTAACGGTTTCCAGACATTTATCTGTTGTAGATTCGCGGTCCTAATCGTACTTAGTGTTTTGTGTGCCTTTTGTTTTTAAACATGAATAATAGCAGATCTGCTTTACTTTTAAAGTTAGCCTTAAATGAAGGTACAATAAGTGATTATATATCTCTATAATTATATATTTTCTGTACTTATTTCAATCTATAATATTTATTTACCTATTTACTTATATAAATTCATTTTTCTCGTGTTTTTGTTTACTTCCTTTTTTACAATGAACTTCTAATTTAATCTACACTCACCGGCACGAAAAACGGGCACCCTAAAAAAATGGGTAATTTTTGATGTCTCGTATCTCCCAAACCTTTGGTCCGATTTAAGTAATGTTTTTAATATGTTATAGCCTTATTATTTAACAATATAGCTATGATAACATTGTTGATAGACAGGTAAATTTTCATTGTATACCGGGTGTACCAATCAAACTGGGTTTTTTTCTCAATTTTCACAACACCCTGTGGAATATTCTAGCCTTTATAAAATATCTAAATTAAAGCCTAACTATAGCTCCAGGTTTTATTAACATTCTGTTTTTTTATTCATTCGCTTACGTTGGATAATAAAAAAGTTAAGGACTTTAACAACTAGCCATGTTCTTTATCGATACAGGTGTTTCTAAATATAAGTGAGACAAATTTTAAGGGGTAATTTCTGCATGAAAAAATAATGATCGTTTGGCAAAATAATTTTATATTTGCAAGCATTTGCGGACATAGCTTTATCAAGTAAACGATCATTATTTTTTCATGCAGAATTACCCCTTAAAGTTTGTCGCACTTATTTAGAAACACCATGTATTGATAAAGAACATGTTTAATTGTTAAAGTAACTTTTTTATTATCCAACATAAGCGAATGAATAACAAACAGAACATTAAGAAAACCTGGGGCTATAGTTGGGTTTTAATTTCAATATTGTATAAAGGCTAGAATATTCCACAGAGTGTTGTGAAAATTGAAAAAAAAACCAGTTTGATTGGTACGCCCAGTATACAATGATAATTTACCTGTCTAGAAACAATATTATTACAGCGATATAGTTAAAGAACAAGGCTATAACATATTAAAGAAATACTTAAATCGGAGAATAGGTTTAGGAGATACGAGCCATCAAAAATGACCCATTTTTTGGGGTGCCCGTTTTTCGTGCCGGTGAATGTATCTATTAAATAATCTAAATTATTTTTAAAAATCTTATTAAAAGCTTAAATACAAGAAATGTAGGTAAATGTTCTCATTTAACGAAATTTCCGAAAATTGTGTATTTTTTTGACCCAAGTAGGCTGAAAAATCGATTTTATAGTTATTGTTATTTCGAAAGTAATAAAACGTGTAAAAATTACAAAAAAATTGAATGTACAATTACAATTGAATGGAATTAAATACACGATAAAATGAATCAAGAGCGATAAAAAGTTTAAAGTAATAAATTCTAGTAATAATATAAAATACAGTAAACTCTCTCCTAAGGGGGTAGGCGCAAAATATCTGTCCAATGCTATTTAAATACATTTATTTTTTTCGAATCCTGAGAAAACTAATAAATATTTTTTAAAACATACACCCAGAATGAAAGATAACATTATTACGGGGGACCGAAAGTCCCTTAGAATAAAAAAAGTTTCTTTTGAATGAAATATTCAAAATTAAAAATCACACTAACTTTTCTCTTGTTTTTTCATCCCATTATCTTTATTAAAATAAACATATATTAGGTATATAAGTTATTAAAATAAACATTATATAAGTTTTCAGGGACTTTCTGCCCTCGGTAATAATGTAAGCTTCCATTCTGCGTTTAAATTTTTCAAAAATACTTATTAGTTTTCTCAGAATTCGAAAAAAATTAATGCATTTAATTAGCACTGGACTAAGATTTTGCGCCTATCCCCAACGAGCACCTCCTCTATACGGACGGTATTTAAAACAAAATTCATTTGCCGATATACTGAGCCTGTACTCTTCCGGACAATCCCTTAAAATGATGTGTACCTAAATGAAAAAAAAAAAAAAATACATAGATATTTTTCCAAATATTTTAGAATACAAAACTACAATATTTATATTTTATTATTTCAAATTAACACAGAGATGACAACGAGTGATATTTGATAACTCTACCTTATCAGCAGTAGGTAATAAAAATCTGGTTCTAGTGTGGGATCCGTCATTAAAATATTTTGTGTGTCGGTCATTAAAAGAAATGTGACACCATAACGCGTTGCTCTAATAATACTTTAACATTGATATTATGTTGTGACTAAAAATGTTAACGGAATGTCTGCTTGGCAAAAGAAAACATCGGCACAATACAGGGGCGTAGCTACCGCCGTATCAGCCGTATCAATTATACGGGGCCCCCGACATTCAAGGGCCCCATCGCGGCATGTCGAAACAAAATTCCATTTACAAAGATTGAACTAAATATTCTACAATTATTTCACTATTAAAACGCTTTGAAAGAGTGTATGTTGTTTGGATATCAACATTTTGGTGTAGTGGATTCTTTATATATACCTATATAAATCATATCTATCTATTATCTATTCTCTGCCCCATAAGAACAGAGCTTTATTGTTGTCAAGGTACCTCATTGTCAATTCCGTTGGCTGTGTATGAGTTATTGTATAATATTGAAGAATGCCGAATTGCAATTTTTGTAATCGCTTTATCTTTGAATACATATTTGAAATAGTATGTATTGTTCGGTTATATTATGTATGTTTGTATAATCTGTTCTTTATCTATAATTGTATTTATGTACAGTCGAACCCCACCGGTTAAAGGAATATCCCGGTTTAATGAATGGAGATTTGAGGTCCCAAAACGTTTTTACTAGACTTATATGATCGGTTATTAGAATATCCCTGTTATAGGAATATTTTTTCTTGGTACGATGGCTATTACAATAAGCGGGTTCGACTGTATATCTACATTTCTCCAAGAAATTAACGTACCACCTTAAAAATTGGTCATTTTTTATGTCTCATATTTCCTAAACCTGTTTTCCGATCTAAGTGATTTTTTTAAATGTTATAGTCGTATTTTTGAATAATATCGTTGTAATAATATTGTTGCTAGACAGGTAAATTGTCATTGTATACCGGGTGTACCAGTCAAACAGTAATTTTTTCTCAAAGTTCACCACACCCTGTGGAATATTCTTGCATTTATAAAATACTGAAATTAAAACCCAACTATAGCCTCATGTGTTCTTAACATTCTGTTTTTCGATTCATTCGCTTATGTTGGATAGTAAAAAAGTTAGGTAATACTTTAACAACTAGCCTTATTTTTCATCATTACAGGGTGTTTTTAAATAAGTATGGCAAACTTTAAGGGCTAATTCTGCATGAAAAAATAATGACAGTTTGCTTTATAAACGTATATCCGAGATAGGGGGTGTTGACATTTTTCTTACAAACTGACGATATATGCAAATGAAATTTGGTAGGTTTTAACAGAATTTCATGTTTACCATTGGTGCACACATGGGTCATATTAACCGTATGCGCGTCAATGATGAATAGGTATTAAATTCCTAATTGTATATCAAAAACGCACAATAACTACCTCTTAAAACACACCAAATTTTACTTGCATATTTTAACCAGTTTTAGGACAATAAACAAATCGTCAGATTGTAAGAAAAATTTTAATAACCCTATCTCGGAGACGAAGCATTTGCACACTAGCAGGTTTATAAAGCAAACGCAGATTGTCATTATTTTTCATGCAGAATTACCCCTTAGAGTTTGCCATACTTATTTAAAAACACTCTGTATTGACGAAAGATACGGCTGGTTGTTCAAGTACCTAACTTTTTTATTATCCAACATAAGAATGAATGAACCAAAAGCGAATGAATAAAACAACAGAATGTTGGCTATAATAGCCTAATAAAATAAAAAAATCAAAATGTAATTCCGTACTAAATACAGGTTGGAACTAAATTTTTATCAAAGTTTCTCTCTCTCCTGTCGTTTCCCCATTACTGAGGGATCGTGATTTGTGATTTCTTCCAATATTCCTAACAATTTTATTCCACTGGTCTCTATCTTCAGCTGCTCTAAGAGCTTCGCAGAATTAGTTTCCAGCTGAATTATTTATTTGGTTGGACCATCTTGTTGGTGATCTTCCTCTTGATCTTCTCCCCGAACGTTTCCAAAAACAAATTAATTTCTCCAAACTGTCGTCAACGTTGCGATCCACGTGACCAAAGAATTGCAGAATTCGTTGCAGACATATTGTGGACAGTCTTTTATCAAAGTTTAGGTGAATACAAAAGATCAAGATCACTCATCAAGATCAAGATTTCAAGGGGATCACTGTTTAAATAATTAAAAAGGGGTCATTTTTGCACAATATTTACTTTTTTCACTTCTCTGCAGTAATTCACGCTTTTATGAAGGTTTATACCATTTTTTTTTCTACAAAGTTGAAGAATAAAGCTTTCACTTAAGATTTACTAAATTAAATTTGACTCCTATTTATTTAAATAACTATATTCAAAACTTAAAACACAAATAAAATATGCACCATAAAATATTTTGTTTTATACGAGAAGTTCATGTTACCAGTATAAAGAAAAAAAATTGGTCGAAAAATATTTAACAATTTATGAGATATTGAATTTTTTAACCCCAGCGACGTTATTTAAAAAAGAAGTAATAAACAAATTAGAACAATGTTTGAATGCCATTTTAGAGGGAAGTTTAATTAAAATTTGAATTTATCAATACATTTATTAAAAATATATACATAAAAATAAAAATAATGAGATATTTTGCAGGTTTAAACTCTTTTGGCAACAACCGCGTTTTTGCAACTGAAAATATAGTGACATTTAATAAACAAATTCAATATCTCATAAATTATTAAATATTTTTCGACCAATTTTTTTTGCTTAATACTGGAAAATAGCGCAACTTCTCCTATAAAACAAAATATTTAATAGCGAGTCAAATTGAATTTAGTAAGTCTTAGGTGAAATACTTACCCTTCAGCTTTGCAGAAAAATGTTCTAAACACCTTCATTAAAACGTGAATTACCTCAGCAGTTAAAAAAGTAAATATGGTGCAAAATGACACCTTTTTAATAATTTAAACAATGATCCCCTTATATGATTTGGATACTTTCTTGAAAATAGCTTTTGTACTCACCTAAACTTTGATAAAAAATTTGTTCCAACCTGTACGAATTTACATTTTGATTTACATGTAGTGTAATTTTATTTTACTAGACTAGACTATAATTATGTAGTCGGGTTTTAATTTCAGCATTTTACAAATGCTAAAATATTCCACAGGGTAACGCGAACTTTAAGAGAAAAAATCACAGTTTAATTTAATTGGCACACCCGGTATATAATGACAATTTATCTGTCTAGCAACAATATTATTACAATGACATTGTTAAAGAATAAGGCTATAACACATTAAAAAATCACTTAAATCATACAACAGGTTCAGGAAATTCGAGACATCAAAAATTACCAATTTTTAGGTGGTACATAGGTACGTTAATTTCTTGGAGAAGTGTATTCGCCTGTCGATTGCCGTTATACCATAACAACAGAGCTTCTTTGTTTAAGCTCATTTGCAATGCCCGTTCATCCTTGGATTGAAAAAGCTGAATCTGTTTTCAAACAATGAGTCTCGACAATTCAAATCTATTTTTCGACTTTGGTTAATTAAAATTTATTAGGTTTATTATTATTATCTATATTTGGGTGTTTTGTGTGTTTTGTTTTATTTCATTATCTTTTATTTTGTACTAATATTGACGATTTATGTAATTTTGGTAAACTGTATTTGTTTTTTTCCCAACTTTTTGTAAGCTTTGTCCATAAAATTGTAAAATTTTCAGTAACAATAAAGCATATTTCTATTCGATTCTATACAAGCGTTTTTGCTTCTTTTTTAGCGGGGGAAAAGGGCCCCGCGACAAACTTTGATATGGGGCCCCCATGGGGCTAGCTACGCCACTGGCACAATATCAATTTTCTTCTTTGATATGTTACCTATGTGTATGCCAAATTTCATGTCAATCTTAAGTGGTTTTTTAAAATTTATGGGTTTTGCAATATTTTACCGTCAGCGAACGGACTAATAGAAGAGGATCCGATATAAGGCCGATCTGCATCGATCTATTTAATGGATAACAATAATTATTGGATATGTAATTTAGTATGTTAACAATTATAAAAAACAAGGGGTGCATGATCTAATTTTCTTCTGACTATAATCAATTAATAATTAATAAATGACTTTTATCTACTCTATGTCATATTATAATATATACATTTTTAGTTTGTGAAAACTGTCATTATAGATAGCAGTGCTTTAAAGTAAGCATGAAGTAACAATGTATTTTAAATGGGATTTACTTTTTCTCACTGTTTTTGACACACTTTCATATAATTAAATATTCTTTCTTAACTTTCGCGTTTCATGGTGATGACATCTTCTTTTTCTTCAAGTGCCATCTCCGCGAAGGAGGTCGGCAATCATCATAGCTATTCGGACCTTGGAGACGGCTGCTCTGAAAAGTTCGTTTGATGTACATCCGTACCATTCTCTCAGGTTGCGCAACCACGATATTCTGCGTCTCCCTATGCTTCTTTTTCCTTGAATCTTTCCCTGCATAATGAGTTGGAGCAAGTTGTATCTCTCTCCACGTGTAATATGTCCGAGATATTCCAATTTTCTGGTTTTAATTGTATTTAAGACTTCCATTTCTTTATTCACCTTTCTCAGAACCTCTTTGTTTGTGACGTGTTCTGTCCATGATATTTTTAGAATTCTTCTATATACCCACATCTCGAATGATTCCAGTTTTTTCATTGATGCCGCATTCAAGGTCCAAGCTTCCATTCCGTAAAACAGAGTCGAGAAAACGTAGCACCTAGCCAACCTTATTCTTAGCTCTAACCTTAGATCTCTTGTGCAGAGCACAAGAGAGGTGATGACATAATGAGCAATAAATTACAAAAAAAAATTTGACAGTTTTGTGGTTTGAAAGAAATTAGAATTTTTATATGTCACAGTTCTACGAATTGTAGAATAGAAATGAATTCCAGTGACGAAGAGTTACAGTATTTTTATTTGTTTATCGTAGATAAAATATTGTATGAAATTGTGCGTGAAGTACTTTTTGCGAACTTACGCGATGTATAAACTAGAGAGTTGTGTCTTTTTTTCCCGTACGACAAATGAAATATCGACAAAAATATAAGGTAGGATCAGACCAATTTTTATCCTAAAAGAAAACGTTGTTTACCAGTCTAAGCCGCCACTAGGGATGGCGGTTTTTGACAAAACACCGGTTTTCGGTTATACCGGTTTTTTTGCTTACGGTTTAACCTAGCGGTTATAACCGGCCAAAAAAACCGGTTTTTGGAAAAACCGGTTTTCGGTTTTTTTAATCCAATAGGTTACAAAGTTACATTTACAATACACTTTAGTTTGCGATACTCCATTCGACTCGATATCATTATGATCAAAATTAGTACATTATCGAAAGAACATGTATTACTTTTAACACGTTTGTATATTTGTAGAATAGGTACATTTTAACTCATTTAATACTTCCTGTATGAGTGTATCGTTTTGAAAACGTAGCGAAATTCTTGGAGATTCGTATTCGTAATCAGTAATTCGATATTCATAGTCAGAGCATTATTTTTGGTAATCAGAAAAAGTCATTCACCCACTTTCAATGTCAAGAGTTAAGTGTGAAAAATAGATGATGTTTGCGTCTAATTCAACCAGATCACTTCTTATGTAAATATAATGCTTACAAATACCTTTTCAAGGAAATATTATAATAAAACTTAATAATTGTTTCTGGCTGATGTGAGATTGCACTTTCAGTTTGCTTCTGTATTATATAAAATAAAATAAAATTTGAATTATGGTTCTGTTTGGAATAATTACTTGAGAATAATAATTATGATTGGGATCCAAAATAATACCTAACCTAATCCTAATCACCGTAAAAACCTAATAACCGGTTTTTACTTTAAAAAGAAAAAACCGGTTTTTACTCTAAAAAGAAAAAACCGGTTATAACCGGGACAAAAAACAACCGGTAAAACCGGTTATTGCGAAGTAAAAAAACCGGTTTTAGGTTTAAACCGGTAGGTTTTTCCCATCCCTAGCCGCCACCGCCACAAACAGTAGTCAGATAACTTATTTTTGTTTTTGTAAATAGTAACATTACATAGTTTTAAATAATTACAATATTAGTGTACGCTAAAAAGAATATTCTTCGAGGCAAGCATAAACATTATTCTTGGACTTTTTATCTCTTTCTTTTGTTTTTATATTTTTAACTAAGATTAAATAATTATAGTTATAATATATTGATTTTATAGTTTTGTAAATAACAATAAATAGTTTTTTTTCTCCGATTTGATTTCTTATTACTTGTTTGATTAAGTTAGAAAATAAAAGTATTTATTTACCTTCGCATAAAAAGAAATATTGAATATAAAAACTAGTAACATCGGCGAAGAGTAACACTTGCCGACTTTCACAATAAATATTTTTAACCGAGTTATTGAGCTTTTAAAATGGCCATTTTCGCATTTTTCAAATTTTAAATCGCGTATAACTCGACAACAATCAATTTCAGAGAAAAATAACAAGAGACCTTTTTTGCTAAAAATGACCCAAATGATCTAAAAAAAATTGTATTAAGTGAAAAAATTATTTTTGTGAATTTGTTTAAAAAAAATTGTTTATACAATTTTTCGACCCCGGTACCGTCTGGCACCCTGTATATTTGTTATAAGGACCTCTTTTTGATAAAGTATATCCAAAACAATCGAATCAGAATAATTTATTTACGGGGGCGACGATACAGCCTGGACTAGATAGAAATAATGGCAGCCAACAGAATGCCTAAACCAATTCTGATCAGAAAGAAAAAATCGGTCCCAAAAGAAGAGGTAGTCCCAGAACGAGATGCACTGACGATGTTCAAAAAGTGTCTAGAGTAGTTATTCTCAATTTGGTATTTTTAATCTCCTTAGATATAGGCCATTGATTATATTCAAAATAAGATAGCTAAAAGGAACTACAACGGTAACGGGGTTTTATTATTTCATATGGTCAGTGGACATCTATATATGAAAAAACCGCGGAGTGCTACCATTTAAAGGGGCGCGTTTTTGAGAAATGGGTGAATTAGTCCCTGGGCACAGGTTACATTAGGATGAGTTCTATGCACTTTTGGTACAAACTTATCTACATAAAAATTGCTCCTGGTTAAATCTCGCATCTAAATATTACTATTTAAAATCAATGATACTTTTTTTTACAAAAATATATTCAAAAGAAGAAGCACAAAGAAACCCAAAAGAAGGAAATTTTGTTTTTTGTCCCATAACTTTTGTCCACGAGGATATAGGTGTAGACATTCCTTTACAGAAAAAAAACCTACATATTTTTTCTTTAAAGTGTTGTTTAGTACAGGTAATTAGGATTTATAGTTTTCGAAATATGATTTTTCAAACTTCGCCACTGACAGAAATTTTGGGCAATTTTCCTTGTTATCTCGCAAATATTGTCCTGTAACTTTTTTCTACGTAACTTTAGGTATATGCAATGGTACACGCAATAGGAATAGAAATTAATTACCTTTAAAATGGTCTACTGTATAACGTTGTACGACTTTTTTTAAAGAGATTATGGTTTTTCAAGGTTTTATACTTTTAACGTTTTTTTATAATATAAAAATAAAATAATATTTTTATATAATATATTATATATTATATGTAGTATATATAATATAATATTATATTATATATTATATAATAACTAATATAAAAAAATATCTATTATTTTTTATATTTTTTACGATTATTTTTGAAATTTCTCATTATAACTTTTTTTCTTCTACATTTAGGTATATATTATATTATAAATATAATAAAAAAAGCTTATTTTGTTTACTTTAAAATGGTGTATTACAAAAAAATTCTTGGATTATTTTTGAATAAGATATTATTTTTCAAAATGTAATAAGTAATTGTAATAACAATTTTTGATTTAGGAATATTTTTTAATTTTCTCACTATAACTTTTTTTTTCTTGTACATGAATATACTATGTATATATTGCTCAATAAAGAGGGCTTACTTTCTGTTATTTAAAATGGTGTATCATCTATATTTAAATAATGGAAACCGAGTGATTCTTTGATATTTTTTTACCTGTATTATTTAAAACTATTTCTTTTACAAAAATTACATAAACATTAGTCTTAGAAAACATCACTTTAGTTAAAATTATTTAAACGTTGACATTAAAAATTTTTCAAAATCATAGTCCATCTCTTCGTTAGCATTAGCTTCAATATCTTTTTCTGACACCTCCGTTATCTTAGAGTTCTCACAATTAGTACCCATGCACATGCACCCTTTGCAGAATATTGAACAACTAATTCTTATCTTCCTACAACCGCAGTTTTTTGTATATCCTTTGGTACATTTACATGCTATTTTTTCAAGCAAAGCTTGTAATGCAGGAGCTTTGACAGTAAATATTGGAATTAATCCATATTTTGAAGTTTGCCCGGCCGAGTCAAGTGGATCCAAAGTATTACCTTTAAAAAATAAGATTCAATCATAACACACAATCACATAAAAAAATAATGAGGAATTTAAAAAATAATCCTAAATTCAAAAATCGTTGCAAGTACTCATTACATTTTGAAAAAGCATATCTTATTCAAAAATAATCCTAGAATTTTTTATAAAACACCATTTTAGAAAAAAACAGTTATAATTGGAAATTTAAAAAATAATCGTAAAAAATATAAAAACTCGTTAAAAGTATAAAATCTTGAAAAAGATAACCTCTTTAAAAGAAGTCGTACAACATTATACAGTAGAACATTTAAAGGTAATTGATTTCTATTCCTCTTACATGTACCATTGAATAAATATACTTAAAGTTACGTAGAAAAAAGTTGTAGAACAATATTTGCGAAATTACAAGGAAAATTGCCCAAAATTGCTGTGAGTGGCGAACTTTGAAAAATCATATTTCGAAAACTGTAAATCCTAATGACCTCTACCAACAACCATTTTAAAGAGAAAATATGTAAGTTTTTTCTCTGTGAAGCAATGTCTATACCTATATCCCCGTGGACAAAAGTTATGGGACAAAAAACAAAATTTCTTTCTTTTGGGTTTCTTTGTGCTTTTTCTTTTGAATATATTTTTGTAAAAAAAAGTATCTTTGACTTTAAAATGCTGTATTTAGATAGTACATTTAACCAGGAACAATTTTTATGTAGACGTGTTTGTACCAAAAGTGCACAGAACTCACCCTAATATAACCTGTGCCCAGGGACTAATTCGCCCATTACTCAAAAACGCACCCCTTCAAATGGTAGCACTCCGAGGTTTTTTCATATATAGAGATTCATTGACCATATGAAATAATAAAACCCCGTTAACGTTGTAGTTCCTTTCTATAGTACATAATCAATAGCCTAATAACCGTAAATTAAATATAGCATTACGTTTATGATAAAAATACCAGAATAGTTATTTATGATATAATATACTACAGGCACAGGCCCTTGCCAAAAAGGGATGGGTCATATGAACCACCAGGTGACGTATATAGGACGATATAAGAGCATAACATAATAAGATTCAGCACTATGCCGTCACTTGTAAGCAGTCCAACTGAGTGCTGGTGAGAATTCAAAGGTGCAGGTAGAGTGGGTACAATTTGGTCATATATTTTTGTACGGCTTTTTACTATCGATAGATCCATGAAAAATAATAAGAAAGCGCGCAGTGCCGTAAAAAATTGGTGAGCCACAAAGTTGGTAAACTTTTTTGATTTACTGACAATTTCCAGGGTAAATTTGGTCATTTCATTCTGTACGGCATCAGTTTCATACTGTTTCAATACAACTTCTAATCCATTATTCCGCAACGCCGTACAAAAATCATGCGACAAGGGGAAAAAATCGAGAGTTGCTCTCTCTTTCCGTGGCCCGGGGGGTGATTTGAAACAACAAAAAATTAATTTATTTTGAAAGTATTTTATGCATAGATAACATTATTTTACATGCCGTATATTTTCGTTGGTCCAAAGGTTTGTTGTAGGGATAAGAAAGCATATAACAAAATGTAAGGTGAAATTTATGACGTTATTTTTTATACGGCATTTAGATAGTTCATTTGTACTTAATTCAATAATTTATAAAAAGTTGACGCCGTACAAATATGAAAATTCATATTGATAAAAAGTAATAAAGATATTAAATAAATATACTTTATATTATATATCGCTTAACGAGCAACGTTCTGTTACGATGTTTAGCATTTGTAGGCATATATTTACACCTGCCTATAATACTGTACTGTGTGCTAAGTAGTCGTTTTCTAATACCGTAAAATGGGGTGACTTTGACCGATTTTGTATTTTAATCCTATAAAAATCATATTTTAAATTTTGCTACATTTTTCTATATGCAAATATGTTATGGGTTTTGGCGTCTACTTTCAGTAGCTTAAATTATAATTAGAAGAAAATAATCATGACTTAGAAAAAAAAAAATAAAAAATGCCTTTGGTCAAGCTCACCCCATCTGGGGGGAACTTGACCGTATATGCATTTTGCCTGTAAAATTGATTTTCTTGTAAGCGGGGTTAATTTGACCGTTATTTAAGCCATTTTTCCTTAATTCGTTATATCGGTGGATTTAACAACCCTTGGAATATTAATTCTTTTTTTTAAATTAAAAATGAATTCTTAGATATTTATAAATTTGAATCGTTAAAAATAATTTTAAAAATTATACAGAGTGGCTGAAGTATATCACAATAGATATTTTTCCATGTTTTCGGTCAAATTCACCCCAGCGGTCAAAGTAACCCCATTTTACGGTAGTAATTTTTCTAAAAAATAGTTGTTTTATTTA
Organism: Diabrotica virgifera virgifera; assembly: GCF_917563875.1. Lineage (NCBI taxonomy): Eukaryota > Metazoa > Arthropoda > Insecta > Coleoptera > Chrysomelidae > Diabrotica > Diabrotica virgifera. The sequence goes on along the minus strand of NC_065446.1, from coordinate 215,328,427 downwards.
CTCACATCATTACAATGAAACAAATGAATTATGTACATGTATCAATAATGTTTGAAGTATACAGTGAGCACGTAAAGGTTGGAATAAATTCATTTTCTCGAGAATGGACAATTTTGAAAAAAAAATCCCGAAACAGGTCGATTTTTATTTTTAAATTACGACTTTTTGGCATATATATCATACTAGTGACGTCACCCATTTGGGCGTGATGACGTCATCGATGATTTTTTTAAATGAGAATAGGGGTCGTGTCGTAACTCATTTGAAAGGTAATTTAATTCTTTATTCAGTAATATAAGCATTAACATAATATTTATACAGGGTGTCCAAAAAAATATTTTTTGGATTAAATTTATTGACATAAAAAGAAGAATCTGTGTAATTTATTTAATTCAAAACACATTTTACTGCTATCAGAAAACAGGAAAAAATGTTTATTTGTTAAATACAAATATTGTTTTTTGCAAATTCAATATTAAAGCAGCCACCCACCTGCCTATTGACAATTTGAGCATTTAATTTAAGCGAAAAGCGATAAGTTTTTTCAAGTTAACATTTTTTTTTGTTTTCTGAGAGTAGTAAAATGTATTTTGAATTAAACAAATTATACATATTCTTCTTTTTATGTCAATAAATTTAGTTAAAAAAATTTTTTTTCGACACCCTGTATAAATAATTATGTAAATGTTTATACTACTGAATATAGAATTAAATTACCTTTCAAATGAGCTGTCACACGACCCTATTCTCATTTAAAAAAAATCATCGATGACGTCATCACGCCCAAATGGGTGACGTCACTAGTATGATATATATGCCAAAAAGTCGTAATTTAAAAATAAAAATTTACTTGTTTCGGGATTTTTTTCCAAAATCGTCCATTCTCGAGAAAATGAATTTATTCCAACCTTTACGTGCTCACTGTATATTAAACCAAAAAGTATACAAAACTGTTGATACTCGGATTTACAGTTTCAATTCTTGGATATGATAAACCTATACACCCTTTAACTTCAGTTAGACGTCATAATGATTTTACCCTATTATCAATAATTGTTCTCTTCAAAAATATGTACCGTACAGTATCAAATGGCCCTAAAGTACTACACCTTTAAAATGGTAGCGTCATTTTCATCAGCCTAAAAATATGGTCTGCATTAAAATGTACAGCATCATTTTTTCCTAATTTATTTATCTTAATTCTATTTAAAACAAGGGATAAATGTAGAAAATTGCTATATTTGATTAATCTATGAATATTTAAATTTTACAAGAATCTAAAAAACTTCTGTTTGTGTATTTCTCTATAATTTTTTTAGAACAGTTTCTTTTAAACGGCAATACTATATAACAATTTTATTTTACAATATCATGTTAAAAAAAAGCTGCCGTACAGAGTCAAATGATTTTTTTAGCTTTATAAATCAACTATACAATGAAATTAACATAATTTTATTAATATACATTCAAATGAACAATACTTTTATGACGGCATTATTTTTAATAGTAATTTTGAGTGCCAGATAATGTTTTGGAACCAACGCCGTACTTTTTCAAGTCACCCCCCGGACCACGGAAAGAGAGGGGATTCCAACCCTCGATTTTCCCTTGTCGCATGATTTTTGTACGGCGTTGCGGAATAATGGATTAGAAGTTGTATTGAAACAGTATGAAATTGATGCCGTACAGAATGAAATGACCAAATTTACCCTGGAAATTGTCAGAAAATCAAAAAAATTTCCCAACTTTGTGGCTCACCATTTTTTTACGGCACTGGGCGCTTTCTTAATATTTTTCATGGATCTATCGATGGTAAAAATGCCGTACAAAAATATATGACCCAAATGTACCCACCCTTCCTGCACTTTTGAATTCTCACCATCACTCAGTTGGACTGCTTACAAGTGACGGCATAGTGCTGAATCTTATTATTTTATGCTCTTATATCGTCCTATATACGTCACCTGGTGGTTCATATGACTTATCCATTTTTGACATGGGCCTGTGTAGTCTAGAAGTATTAAAAGTACAATTTTAATGCACGCATGTGAAAGTTTGCAGAATGAGCGAAGCGAATTCTGCAATTCACATGAGTGCCTTAAAAATGTACTTTTTAACACGTACATCATACAATATTTTTTCTACAAACGTCTTATATATCAACAATTATAATTTATTCATTCTCAATTACAGCAAATACCTACAAAAACTTTTATCTACTCTATGTCATATTTATTATGTATAAGTTTTTAGTTTGTGAAAACTGTCATTATAGATAGCAGTGCGTGAAGGGTTTAAAGTGTACGTGAAGTAACAATGTATTTTAAATGGGATTTACTTTTTCGCACTGTTTTTAACTTTAGCGTTGTCATGGTGATGACAATATGAGCAACGAATTACAACAAAAGTTTTGACAGTTTTGTGGTTTGAAAGTAGTTAGAATTTTTAAATGTCAAAGTTTTAAAAATTGTAGAATAGAAATGAATTCCAGTGACGAAGAGTTACGGCTTTTTTTATTTGTTTTTCGTAGATAAAATATTGTATGAAACTTACGCGATTTATAGCACTCGATCCGTTGTCGCTCGTGCTCTAAAAATCGCGTGCGTTCGCAAAAAGCATACTTCATGAACTGTTTCATAAAAAAACTATTACTTGAACTTGACTGACATTCCATTTTTATATTTTTCTTGACATTATATCAAAACTGCCTATACTGTCAATACGTAAATTATAACGACTATAGAATAACATCTATTTTTATTGTTGTATATTCTACCAAATTTTAATAGTTTTTTTCTACAAACGTGTTAAAATGCAATAATACAGTTTAAATTAAATTTAAAAAACCTTTTAAACCACCTATTTCAAATTGCGCAAGTTGTACTATTAATATTAATGTTAATAAATGAAATATAACTATTTTGACGTTTCACAATTTGACAATTCACTTTTAACTGCAGTACCTTAAAATTTTTAAAGCACTAGTGCTATAAAGTAGCATTTTTAACGCTCTTATGGAGAGCTAAAAATTGCATTTTTAACACAGTGGTAGAAAAAAATCTTTAAATACGTAATTTACATAGCTGATGTCTATTTTGACTTTATAACAAACTGTTCCTTTGAGCTAACTTCAACTCTGTAACACTTTATCACACTTTTTACGCTATCCTCCATTTAATGGTATAACGTGACTGCTTCGGCCCTTTTTTACATTTCTTTACAATCACTTTTTAGTAGAGATAACGCAGCTTTGCGGATTAGAGATTTTTTACCTATAGACTACATGGTATTTTGATTACCTTGGAAATCAATTTATTTTTTATTTACTCTGCTATCGACTTACTCAATGATTTCTCAACGAATAAAAAAATTTAGATTTCTTTCGAGATTAATTTATATACCATTGGTGAGTGAAATAGATGCTTCTGGTTTTTAATATATTTTTTTAATTAACTATTCTAAATGGGAAATAAGCCACAATTTAACTAAAAAAATGATTTTATTAACGCTTTGACGTCCATGTCGGACGTCGTTGTCAAAATCTTCTTCTTCAAGTGCCATATCCGCGACGGAGGTCGCGAATAGCTATTCTGACTTTGGAGACGACTGTTCTGAAAATTTCATTTGATGTACATCCGTACCATTCTCTCAGGTTGCGCAGCCACGATATCCTACATTTCCCTATGCTCCCTTTTTCTTGAATTTTTCCCTGCATAATGAGTTGGAGCAAAGTTGTATCTCTATCCACGTGTAATATGCCCGAGATATTCAAATTTTCTGGCTTTGATTGTATTTAAGACTTCCACTTCTTTATTAATCTTTCTCAGAACCTCTTTGTCTGTGACGTGTTCTTCTTCTTATGCAATCCACTAATGGATGTTCGCGATCACGTTTGACCATTTTTCTCTATCCCTTGCAGTATATATTAGGTCTCCTATGTTTTTTAGTCCTGTCCATTTTTTGACATTACGGAGCCATGATATTTTCTTCCTGCCCACTCCCCTTCTTCCTTCGATCTTTCCTTCAATTAAGGTTTGCAGAAAGGTTTGCAGAACATGTTCTGTCCATGATATTTTCCGAATTTTTCTATATACCCACAACTCCACAACTCGAATAGTTCCAGCTTTTTCATTGATGCCGCATTCAAGATCCAAGCTTCCATTCCGTAAGCAGTGAAGTGGTACGATAAACTACCACAGATAGTCGAAATAATACTGATGGTAGGGGAGCAAAGTATGCTAAATGTGCAGTCACTCGAGCGCTTTGGGGACCTATTGGGTTGTGAAGAGTAGGTCCTAAAACCAAAAAAAGTTAAGTAAAGTTTTCCATTTTAGTGGGCGCTTACTATTTTTTAATTTAATTTTTCATTTCCAACTATCGTTTTTTCGGATTATAACGCCATCTATCCATAATTCGAAAAATGTTTTCAATAAAAGTTACTTATTTTTTCGTAGGGAATCCAAATCTGCAATAAAAAATAGGGGCTCCTATATAAGATTTTAAAGTAACCCCCACCCCACCTCGGTGGGGGGTCGTGTTTGGTGCCATTCGATAGATTTTTCAAAAATATTAAATAAGTGTATTCCACAGTTTTTCGATTCTGATGTTCATTTCGCGAAATGTCGCGGTAATCGTATTTAAAATATTAAATTCACACCCCACCCCCCTCCGTGGGAAGTCGTGTTTGGTATTATCGATAGATTTTTAAAAAATATTTAGTACATATTTTTCAGTTTTTCGATCTGTCATTCATTTCACGAAATATTCGCTTTTTCCTTGTGAAACTTTGGGACTCACCCATTTCCTTACGCCTGGCTCAAATCGTCAGATTTTTGAAATATACACTCTTTTGCATGTACTTAAATTACCTTATCTTAATCTGACAATTTCGAGTTTTTTTAAGGATATATTGTTTTTTCGGGCCCCCTTAACGAACTCTCAGTATTAAAAGCCAATATATGGTAGAGGTACGTCTGCAGAACTCCGCCGTTGCCTAGTCCCAAGTCCAGGATGAGAAAGGAGGAGGGTTAAGCAAGGGATTAACTATTCCTTCTTGTAAAAAAAACATAGTTTTGAAAACAAAGTACATGCCTCGGATAAGGACGGATCTTTTAAGACGACAAAAGCGACGACAAAGGACAATGAATATAGGAACCTGGAACGTACTAAGCCTATATCGGCCTGGAGCCCTAACTCAGGTGGTCAAAGAACTTGAATCCAGAAACATGGACATAACTGCCATACAAGAGATTAGATGGACTGGAGAAGGCACACTAAAAACTAACAAATCAGTAGTATTTTTTAGCGTAAGCGAACGAGAAAATCAATTCGGCACTGGCTTTATAGTCAGGGAAAGTCTTGTGGGGTCAGTCCATAGAAAAAAGTGTTGTGTGATTTGGTAGAATGCGATCTTACCCTTCAAAAAATATGTCACGTATTTCAGCACCTGGAAAATTGGAAGGATACTACAAATCTGGCCTCCACATAAGTAGTCTGTAGCTTCGACATGATAGGTGTGAAATTTTAAACGTTCTTGCTGTTGATTGGATAGGAAGGGTAGCGTTATCTAGCCTCCACGCTAGGTACACCATAGCCTCCATACGGTACTTCCAATATGTAATATTATTTTATTCAAGTGGCCAATAAAGGTAAAACACAAACAACTTTTGTTTCTTAATTATTTATTTATACAATAATGTGACATTTTACATAGAAATATGAGTATTTAATTTCGATTAAATATATGTTTACTTGTTGAATTTATCGGCTGCACACAACAGCTGATCGGCCATTAGACCCAACAACAAAACGCGAAATAAAATGTGTATTTTAAAACTGTTGGATAAACAGTACCTACAATCAGAAAAACTTACCTTTAAAAAGGTACTCGATTATGAAATAACAAAAATATCAAAAAACACGACTGAATATCAGCTTTTTATGGTGACACAAACTAAAACTAAACACAAACACCAAACACATCACATAACCGACCATATAAAATAAGTGAACGACAACGAACGAACGAACACGAACACAGATTCACAGATAGCGCAGGATTTGTCAAAAGTCATGTTCCACCAATCACAATGCCGACATCAGCGCCTCTGACTAAACGGAAGGAAAATAAATACGATTACATGTTTTTTATTAGAGTTAGCGGGGCATGGGTCAGTCTTAACTTTCAAACCCGTTAATGAAAGACTCTGTTATAGCAGACTCAAAGGACAACTACATAACTATTCCCTAGTTGCTGCCCATGCACCGACAGAGGAAAAGGAAGAGCATATATAAAAGATAACTTCTGTGAGAAACTAAAGGAACTGATAAATAATCTACCCAAACAGGACATGCATATTATCTTACGAAATTTCAATGCAAAGATTGGGAAGGAAGCAGCGTACAAACCAACAATAGGTAGCCATAATCTTCACGATGTCAGAAACGATAATGGAACAAGGTTAATATACTTTGCAGCGTCCCACAACCTACTACGAACACAAGAAAATACACAAACAAACATGGGTCTCCAACGACGGCGTCACAAGGAATCAGATCGATCATGTTCTAGTAGACGCCAGGAGGGGTAGTAACTGTTTAGACGTAAGAAGCCTAAGAGGAGCTGATGGAGACACGGATCATTTTCTGGTAAAAGCGAAGATAAAGACAAGAATAGCGTCCAAAAACACACAAGAACATACCAACACAATTATGGAATACCGAAGTTCTACGTAATAAGGAGAGAGAACAGAAATTTCAAAAGGCTATAAAAATCACTCTAACACAGACAGAAGACTATAACAACATAGACTCAGCTTGGAAAAATATCAAATTAGCTCTGACAAGCGTATCAGATGAAATACTAGGACACAAAAAGAAAACAACAAAAAAATCGTTCGATGATGATTGCCTGAACTCCATAACAGCAAGAAATATGGCTAGAAGGAACATGCTACAAAACCCCTCGCACAACAACAATGAAATGTATAGACAAAGAAGAACAGAGACAAGAAAACTAATGAAAAGGAAGAAGATGGAGTATCAAAAACAAATAATCAGAGATATAGAAGAAAAAAGAAAGAAAAAACAAGCGAGACAGTTCTTCCAAGGAGTTTCAGATATCAAGACCGGATACCAAGCAAGAACAGGAAACTTCCTTCAAAACGACGGGCAGCTTACCACTGATGACAAGGAAATCCTAAAAGCTTGGAAGGAATATTTCTATCAACTATTGAACGACCAATCTAGCAGAAATACATCAAACATAGAGGTATATACAGCTCAAATAGAAGACCAATACCCGACATACGAAGAAGTAATACAGGCAATCAAAAGCCTAAAAATAATAAGACACTAGGTAGCGATGGTATACCTGCAGAGTGCTTAAAACCTGGAGGAGAAGCGTTGTACAGTAGGGTGGGTCGAAAAAAATCGATATTTTTTTTTCGGATCGTAATACCGCGGAAAAGTTGCTAAATGGTATGACTAAAAAGGGGAAAAAATATTAAAATTATCGGATGTTATCTTCCGTTCGCGCATAAGCTCTAAAGTTTTGAAAAAAATAATTTTTTTTTGAAAATTTGTAATAATTTTTTTTTACGATATTTAATATGTAATAGTGAAAAATTTCATCTACGACACACTAATAAAGTAATATAAAAATACCGGTATTGCACTTCAACATCTTCCGTTCGCGCATGGACATCCAAATATAGCCAAAATACAAGAAAATCGGATTTTTGTCCTATTTTCTTTTCATGTATAGTTACAGATATCAATAATGTAATACCTAATATCTGATTATACATGTTCTGATAGTTAAAGAAAAAAATTCAGACGTAATTAGGCTTGGTTTTTCGATCGCGCACAGCGATACAAAACTTACTGTCAGCGCCACTAGCGGGTCAACGACCCACGCCGCGAGTTACAGTACAATGACCGCTACCATCCAGTAAATTCTACCACGTGGAGTCAACACGAGTCTACCGCTTGAACATTCTGGACCTAATTGCGACGTATTGGACAGCAAGATCAGCAATTATAAAATTATAAAACACCATGTAAAAATCAATATTTTTCAGTCTGATTAAAATCTCTAAATAAAAGTCTAATTTAAATGTTAAAGTAAAGTCTGATTTTAAATTATTGAGTTGTATCTAAAATCTTTGTTTGTCGAAATAAAAGTTTTAATTGTGAAGTTTAGTTTTTAAAAAAGTGTTTTTCCAAAGAACATTCATAATTGGCGCAGTCAGTAGGATAGTGGAAGAGTCTTTACAGATCCTCGTCACTTTTAAGTGTTTGTCCACTGTTCCAAGAACCAGCCCCAGGGAAACCATTGCAGAGTTCACCCAAGGGAATTAGCAGTTAGAAATAGAAGTTAGGAGCCTTCAGGAGCAAAGGAATGCACATCGGCATCGTCTTTATCCTGTAAGCGATTTTTATTATTACTTAGAATTAAGAAGATTAATTTTTGAAAGAGATATTAATAAATCAGACTCCTCTGAGTCCTTAGATTGAATCAGAGCTAGATTAAGAATATAAAAACAAAGATTTGAATAAATTAATAGAAAGATTAAAATAATTTAGAAATATCTCCTCTAAGTCCTTAGATTGACTTTAGAGCCAGATTTAGAAATTTATTTAAAGAAAAATTTGAATAGCTTAATAAATACTATATATTAATAAACACTAGAGATTAATAGATAAATAATAAGCAGTTTAAGATTGATATATTTGAAATTACTATACGTATTTGACTATTAACTATATATATTGAAATTTTTTTTAAATATGGCAGTTCCACAATTTGACGTGAAAAATTTATGCATTCTTCCAAATTTCGACGGAAACCCAAATGAATTACATGAATTTATTAAAGTTTCTACAATACTTCTAAACCATTATTATGATAGACTAAATGCAGCTAATATCCAAAATAAATTTTTGCTTCATGGTATTATAAGTAAATTAACAGGTAGAGCCAAAGAAGTTATATCTGTATATGGATGCGAAACTTTTGACGAAATAAAAAATGCATTAATTCAAAATTTTGGAGACCAAAGAGACGAAAATTCGCTTACAAGAGACTTAGTAAATTTAAGACAAGGAGCAACAGAATCTATCATGCATTTTTACGAAAAAATAATGGGACTTTTAAGCTGTATCAACAATTACTTAGAATTACATACTGTAAATGCCGACATTAAAAGAAGCAAACAGGAATTTTTCCGTCAACAAGCTCTCACAACATTTTTAGCAGGCCTACGAGAACCAATGGGCTCTGTTATCAGAGCAATGAGACCAGGAAGTTTAGCTACGGCGATACAATACGTACAGGAAGAAAATAATGTTAGATATCTTCAAAAAAATCAAATAAGTCAACCTTCAACATCAGGAAGAAGCGAAAATTATCAAGAACGCCGACCTCAGAGACAGCAAATGCCTTTACCTGTCCAAAAACCATTTTATCAACAGCAAAATTTTGCACCTCCGCAATGGCAGCAACCAATCAGGCAATTCTACCCACAGAATCAGTTTCAACAACCACATCGACAACAAAACTTCAACCAATTTAGACAAAATTCAAACCCTCCAGCATTCAGGACCCAGAACCAGTCAAATGTATGGGCACCCAAACCCGGACAGCCAAAGCAGCCTAGACCAACACCTATGAGTGGAATATCAGAAACCACAACCGGAGGCCGTCAAAAATTTACACCAAATTACCGAGCACAACCAAAATTCACCGTAGAAGAACTTTACAATATACAATGCCACGGAGATGAGCAAGAAGAGAATGCCGACTACAATGATTACTATGAACCCGAATACGACAATTTTCTACAAGATACATACGAAAATCAACCAACCGAATACGAAGAAAACGTAAATTTTCGAGAGGACCCACCAGAAGCAGCCGAAACGTAATTGAACTTCATTCATTTCCCGACAAGAAGGAGCTACCTTACATCGAAATTTCTGAGCCTTCTTTACGACTTTTAATCGATACAGGATCCACAAAGTCATTTCTTAATCCAGAAATAGCTTCTTCATATTTTCCAAATTATATAAAACACGAACCCTTCATCGTCACATCAATTTTTCAAAATTATTCCCAAAAATATTGTGCTGAAATTCCTTCATTTTCAGAATTTAATTCTGACAGCAAAATGAAATTTTATCTCTTCAAGTTTCACAAAACTTTCGATGGTCTTATTGGCCTCGATAATCTAAAACTTTTCGAAGCCCAATTAAACTTTCCTAAATCACTTCTAGTTACAAAAGATTCTACAATCCCTATCAAATATTATGAAACAAACAAAACACAATTTTATTCCATCCATTTGGAACCAAATTCAATTAGCCAAGTCAAAATTCCAGTCAAAGAAGAAAAAGGAACCATCATTATTCCAACTCAAAAAGTACAAGGCGTCGTAGTACGAGAAGCCCTTACTAACGCCGAGAACCACCTCGCCTGGACCGAAATTGCCAACTTCACGTCAGAACCCATTCACCTTTCTCTTATGGAACCACTCGAAAGCCAGGAAATAGACATTCAAGATTTCCATATATATTCCATGGAAACAACCTGCGGACCAGACTACAGACAAGATATCGACGACTTAATTAAAACTGAACATCTTAACGAAGAAGAAGAGGATCAAGTTCGTCAACTATGCCGAAAATTCTCCGATATATTTCATCAACCAGACACTCCTCTCAGCTTTACTAACGAAGTTAAACACTACATCAAAACCAAGGATGAAGAGCCTGTATATACGAAATCATACCGGTATCCGTATGTGCACAAAGAAGAAGTAAAGAAACAAATCTCTTCAATGTTAGAGCAAGGGATCATTCGACCAAGCCAATCGCCATGGTCCTCGCCCATCTGGGTCGTGGCAAAGAAACCAGATTTATCCGGTAAAATAAAGTGGAGGATAGTGGTAGATTATAGAAAGGTCAACGAGAAGACAATTGACGACCGATACAGAATTCCTCACATTAGCGATATTTTGGACAAATTGGGAAGATGTCAATATTTTACGACCCTCGACTTAGCGAGCGGATTTCATCAAATCGAGATGGCTGAAGAAGACATTCCCAAAACAGCATTTAATGTGGAAAATGGACACTATGAATATTTAAGAATGCCATTTGGACTTAAGAACGCTCCGTCCACGTTCCAACGTATGATGGACAACGTATTGAAGGGACTTCAAGGAGAAATATGTCTCGTCTATATGGATGACGTAATAGTATACTCAACATCATTACAGGAACACATAGTAAATCTCACAAAAGTATTCCAACGATTAAGAGAAGCCCGACTAAAAATCCAAGTTGACAAATGCGAATTTTTAAAAAAGCAAGTTAATTTTCTGGGACACGTAGTCACACAACAAGGAATAAAACCGAATCCAGCGAAAATTGAAGCAATAGAAAAATATCCAATACCGAAAACAACAAAAGAAATTAGAGGATTCCTTGGACTCTTGGGATATTACAGAAAGTTTATTCGAGACTTCGCAAAAATCACAAAACCTCTAACAAGATGCTTGAAAAAGGACGCAAAGATCGAACATACACCCGAATTCGTAGAATGCTTTGAAACATGCAGGAAATTATTAATGAATGAGCCTTTATTGCAATATCCAGATTTTTCCAAACCGTTTAACCTCACAACAGATGCCAGCAATTTTGCTATCGGAGCAGTACTTTCCCAAGGACCAGTTGGCAGTGATAAACCAATTGCCTTCGCTTCCAGGACACTAAATGAAACTGAGACCAAATACTCAACAATAGAAAAGGAAATGCTAGCAATGGTGTGGGCAACTAAGTATTTCCGACCCTACCTATTTGGAAGGAAATTTAAAATACTTTCAGACCACCGTCCCTTGCAATATCTATTTTCCCTAAAGGAACCCAACTCCAAACTAGTACGTTGGAGATTAAAATTAGAAGAATTTGACTACGAGGTAATTTACAAAAAAGGAAAAGCTAATACCAATGCCGACGCACTGTCTCGAATCGAAATTCACACAAAGGAAACTAAGGACATCGATTCACAAATTAAGGAAGTCTTTGACGACTTAGTAGACATGGAAGACGATGGATGGTCAACGACTAATAATCCAGATGCAGATCGAATAATCGACGAGATTGTAGAAGAAAAAGCAACAGAATTAATCCAAAAAAACATCCCAGAAGACACTGTTGAAAACGAAGATCAAAACATCCAAGAAGACACTGTTGAAAACGAAGATCAAAACATGGATGAAGACGGAAATGAAACAATACATACAGCAGTAGAAAACCCAATTCTTGGTATACCTATTTCGGAAAAACCACTTAACTTCTACAATAACCAAATTATAGTCAAAATCGTCAACTACAATCCACGACCTCCAGCAATTATACAAACCTTTCCGAATAAAAGACGTTATCATATCCAGCTATCGAAAGATCAGCTAAAAGCTGATACCATAAAAATTTTTAAGGAACACCTCAACCCGAAAAAGAAGTATGCAATTTTATTTGAAGCAGAAGAAGAAATCTTTGCAGAAATTGGCGAAATTATCAGAAAAACTTTTAAAAACAACGCATATGACTTAGTAAAATGTAATCTTTTATTGGAAGATGTTAATCTAGAAGAACAACAAAAGGAAATTATAAAAAACTATCATGAAGGTAAAACGAACCATAGAGGAATAGCTGAAACAGAAAGCCAAATAAGAAGAAAATATTACTGGCCTAATATGAAGAAAGACATAGAAGATATCATAAACTTCTGCGATATATGTCAAGAAAATAAATATGACAGACTTCCTCCCAAACCAAAATTTATGGTTACACCAACTCCCACTAAGCCACTGGAAATAGTTCACATCGATTTATTCCAGGCTGATGGACAGAAGTTTCTAACCATAATAGACGCATTTTCAAAGTATGGACAAGCCTATCCAATAAATGGAGGAAACGCAATCAATGTACTCAACGCCCTACTAATTTTTATAACCCATCATGGACTCCCAACAATGATAGTAGCCGATAATGGTACGGAATTCAAAAATGGAGTAGTACAAGAATTTGTAGACTCCCATAAAATCTCAATCCACTATACGACACCAGAGAATCCGCAATCCAACGGGATGATTGAGAGATTTCATTCTACATTAATCGAACATCTTCGAATCCTAAGGAACACCAAGGCAAAGCTCCCGATAAAAGAACAAATGCTATACGCTATAATTGGGTACAATAATTCCATACATTCCGCAACGAAGTTACGACCCATTGACATATTAAACGGCCATATCGACGCAAAAGATCCCTTTGACGTTGACATACAGAAAGTAATACTGAATAATTATATTCAGAATCATAGAGAGATAACAAAGGAATTATACAAGGAAGTAAACCAGCATATACAAGAGAATAAAAATAAAGTCATCGAAAATAGAAACAAATCGAGACAGGACCCTATTACGTATAAACCAAGCACAAAAATCTATACACGAAAAACAGTTACCAGAAATAAATTACTTCCGCGATATTCCGCAAAATATATAAAAAGAAATAACGAAGTGACTGTAAACACATCAAAAGCTACAGTTCACAAGAAAAATATAAAACATCAACCTAAGTCAAAAACTAATTCTGAACCTTCCCCACAGGATCACCCTGACGATGGGAGAAGAAGTGAAAATCAAGGACCTGAAAGACAACCCAGGAATAATTCCCCTCAACCTGGGACAAGCAAAGATTCATACTAGCACACACGATTTTATACACTTTTTCAAACTACTACCAATAAAAGAAGAATTGGACAGAATTGAAACCCAGTACGATGCAGTGACCACAGCAATTCAAAATGGACTTAGCCATCCGTATTTTAGCAGTTTACAAAATTTTGACCAAGCTCTTAGATACCAATTAAAATCAGCTCAAGAAAAATTCTCAACAATTTACCCCTATAGCAGAACAAGAAGAGGGCTAATTAATGGACTAGGAAGCATTATCAAAGCAATTTCTGGAAATTTAGATCAAGATGACGCAGAAAAATACAACAATGCTATAGAAACCTTACAGACGAATCAGGAAAATCTTATAAATCATCTTAATCGTCACATTAGCCTGAACAAGAAGATTATAAAAGAGTTTAACGAAACTATCACATTACTAACACACAACCAAGAAATAATAGCAGAAGAAGTAAATAATATCAGCACGAACCTCAATACATTTATTTTTGACTTCAATCATTATTTGCAAGCAAGGAATGTTCTCGACCAATTAAATTTGACCCTTCAAATTATACTTCAGTTACTTAATGACCTAGAAGAAGCCATTACATTTTCTCGTGTAAACACTCTCCATAACAGTGTGATCAAGAAAGACGAAATAAAATGGATAATCAATAAAATGCTAGAGCACCATAAGGCAGACCAGCTTGTGTACATCGAAGACGAAGACATCCTGAAGTACTACGACATCATCAAAGTAGATGCCTATTATTCAAACCATACTATTATATTTATCCTTCATTTTCCTGTCCTACATCCTAATTCCTTTACTTATTATCATTTATTTCCTATACCTACCGCAAATTCTACTACAATCATTCCTCCCGAGCCATATCTCCTCATAAGCGAAAAATCCTTTCAATATTTGGAAGAACCATGTGCCCGAATCGACACAAGATATCTTTGCCAAGAAGGAACAATGCTGGAAGCAACGAAAACTGACGACTGTATCAAACAAATCCTGCAGTTGAGCACCCAAGAAGCTTCTTGCCAATACACCCCCGTCCAAACTCGAGATGTCATCATACAAAGACTATCAGATGCCCACTATATAGGAATATTCCCCGAATCAACCAAAATTACAACTCGATGTTCTACGACAAAAATTTTAGGCCTAAAAGGAACTTATCTCATCAATCTTCCGCCCAGATGTGAATTCAAGACCCCAATCCAGAGTTACATAAATTCAAGAACAACCATCCCAGAGGAACCACTAATGCTTCCCAAAATTAGGACCATAGATATTCCAACAGCGATTAAATTCAAACCATTAAGAATAGATCACATCCCCTTAGACAAACTGCATGAACTCTCTAAGGAAGAGGAACATCTAGAGACCATTAACCCGAAATTATGGAACCATAGCCATAACCATTTTTGGATGACTCCTTTATATATCTTAATTACAATAATCTGCCTCTATATATGTTACAGGTATAAAACAAATAACAAAAAGCCCAACTCTAGCGACGAAACTCCAGAAGAGGCCAACTCAACAGTTCTGTTCGTCCCTCACAAAACTTCTTCAGGGGATGGAGTAGTTACAGTACAATGACCGCTACCATCCAGTAAATTCTACCACGTGGAGTCAACACGAGTCTACCGCTTGAACATTCTGGACCTAATTGCGACGTATTGGACAGCAAGATCAGCAATTATAAAATTATAAAACACCATGTAAAAATCAATATTTTTCAGTCTGATTAAAATCTCTAAATAAAAGTCTAATTTAAATGTTAAAGTAAAGTCTGATTTTAAATTATTGAGTTGTATCTAAAATCTTTGTTTGTCGAAATAAAAGTTTTAATTGTGAAGTTTAGTTTTTAAAAAAGTGTTTTTCCAAAGAACATTCATAATTCGCGTCACGTGATACCCCCTCTCCGCTGCAGGCAGCCATTACACTGGTCCGCCGCGCAATTTTGTGTGCCAGTCTGCTGTTGTCTCTTGAGTGCGGTGGATGTGTTGCGTAGTGTGTGTTCCAAATTTCATATTTTGGTGTAGTTTTTTGAACAATTGTGCAATGAATGATGGCATTATCAAAGACAGTGATCACTAGACAAGAATTCCAGTGTCCGTTTTTCGGTACACCAAGAGACTTGCCGCCTAACAAGCTCCCTATAGGAGAGGACGTTCTTCGATGTATATCGAATGAGAGGTATAATTTAGCAGTTAAAGTAAACAACAAAAGAGTTAGTTTTGGACAAGTAGCCAATACAGTAGCTGGCAAAATAGTGTGTTTGTACAATAGAGCATCAATTCCCACCGTAAGTGATAAGAGAGTAGTACAACTGTTGACTGCACTGCATGACAAGTATTATAGTTTAAGAAAATCTCATACTCGAGACAAAAACAAGGAAGTCTTTAAGAGAAACCTTGATGATTTTAAGAAAAAATGCTGTTTGCTTTTTGACATTGCGGCATGCAAATGCCCCATTGCCCTTGAATGTACCTGTCATAAAACATCGGATCAATGCCAGTGTATCTGCTCAATAACTTGTACTTGTGAAAAGCTTAAAAAAATACCTTTACTTGAGCTGAAATTTATCTATTCACTACGCACTCACGGCATTGGCAAAATTGGAGGTGTGGACTTAAATGAAACAAAGAAACGTGCCAAATCTTTACAGAGGAAATCTCGTTCCAGCTGTCCAAAACCAAAAGTAGATGTCCAAGTTTCCGAAACTGAACAACGTGATGAATCCTTGACCTCCAGTGACGATTGCAGTGACAGTGACCAAGAATTCATACCTGAATCTCCAAAAAAGAAATCCGGTTGGCAAATGAGGATTAACCTTAAATCTACTGCATTAACTAGTGATCGTTACGGTGTTTCCGATCGTGCTACAGCAGCAATAGCCTCAAGTGTTTTGCAGGACGTTGGCGTGGTAACTAATAGCGACAATTCACAAGTAGTTGACAAGTGTAAAATAAGAAGAGAAAAACACAATGTTAGGGCTGATTTGTCCAGTTCTATAACAGAAAATAAGCTAATTGGGCTATATTTTGATGGCCGTAAAGACGACACTATTGTGGTACAAGAGGCACATTCAAAACGATTTAAAAGAGTGGTAAAGGAGGAACATTACGTGCTTATACAAGAACCTGGTAATATATTTCTGGGTCACGTGACCCCGAATTCAGGAAGTTCAGAGGATATTGCGACCTCTATTATATCCTATTTGACAAGCAATGACATTTCTTTGGACGAATTAGTCGTTATTGGCTGTGATGGCACCAATGTTAACACCGGATTGAAAAACGGTATAATACGCCGTATTGAAACACACTTAGGTAAGCCTCTGCAATGGGCAGTTTGTCTTCTTCATTTTAATGAACTACCCTTCCGCCATTTATTTCAGTATTTAGATGGTAAGTCGACCGGGCCAAATTCTTTGAAAGGACCGATTGGTGGGAAATTGATCAAATGTGAAACACTTCCAGTAGTGCAGTTTGAAAGTATTGATTGCCAAATCCCTGAGATAGACAAAAAAACTCTTAGTAAGGATCAGAAGTATTTGCTGGAAATATCAGAAGCGATTAAATCAGGTGAATGCCCAAAAGATTTATCAATCAGGGATCCAGGACCTTTGTCTCACTCAAGGTGGCTAACAACAGCGAACCGTGCTTTAAGACTCTACATTAGTCAAGAAAATCCAACTGCTGAGTTCCAGGAAATAGTAATATTCATTCTGAAGTCATATATGCCGATGTGGTTTTGTATTAAGAAGACCAAACTTTTTACTGATGGCCCTAAGCTCGTGCACCAATGTATTGAAACCTCAAGATATCTTAAAGATGAACTCAAAGCTGTAATTGACCCAGTTATAGAGAGAAATGGGTTCTTTGCGCATCCAGAACATGTTATGATTACTATGACTCAAGATCCCAGAAAACATATAAGAGAACTGGGCCTCCGCCGCATCATTAAGGCAAGAGAAAGAGACCAAAAGAGGAAAACAATTCGAACGTACGTGGCACCTAAGCTAAACTTTTCCGCAACAGACTACACGGAATTAAATTATTGGACAAACTGTGAATTTTCTTCGCCGCCTCTATTGAAAGATGTCACTGATGATGAACTGAAAACCTACATCAAAACAGAAGAAGTACCGAAGTGGGAAATCCTATCACAGAAGATGCCAGTCCATACTCAAGCAGTGGAGAGAAGCGTCAAGTTGGTGAGCGAGGCTTCTGCTAAGGTTTGCGGATCTGCAGCTCGAGACGGGTACATAAGAACGACACTTAAGTCAAGGTCCACGATGCCAGCCTTTGATAACAAAAGACAGTTCAAACTACCAGACATGTAATCTATTCGTAAGTGAAATATGTACTTTGTATTTATTGGATAATACATCAATAATATGTTGAAGCTTGTATATATTTATTTTTCCTAAGTCCACATTTTTGAGGTTTTCAACACTTTTTTGCTATTTTTACAGCCCATGCGCGAACGGAAGATGTTAAAACTCATTACCAGTATTTTTATATTAATTCATTAGTGTGTCGTAGATGACATTTTTCCCTATTACATATTAAATATCGTAATAAAAAAAATTATTAAAAATTTCCAAAAAACTTTAATTTTTTCAAAATTTAATCAAACTTTAGAGCTCATGCGCGAACGGAAGATAACATCCGATAATTTTAATATTTTTTCCCCTATTTAGTCATACCATTTAGCAACTTTTCCGCGGTATTCCGATCCGAAAAAAAAATATCGATTTTTTTCGACCCACCCTATTGTTCAGTTCTATATACAAGCTAATTCAAGACATTTGGCGAGAAGAAACAATGCCAGATGAATGGAAATAAGGGGTTATTATACCAATACACAAAAAAAGGAAACAAAAAGCAATGTATTAACTACCGGGGAATAACACTCCTAAACACCACCTACAAGATCCTTGCAAACATTCTGCTAGAAAGAACCAAAACATACACAGAAGAAATCGTTGGAGATTATCAATGCGGATTTAGACCGGGCCGCTCTACTATTGACCAGATATTCACAATAAAACAGATAATGGAAAAATTCTGGGAGTTTGATCGTGAGCTTTATCAGATGTTCATAGGTTTTAAACAAGCATTTGATAGAGTATGCAGGGCTAGACTGTGGAGAGCGATGCAAGAACTTGGCTTTCCAAAAAAACTAGTCAGGTTGATACGGATGTGTATGGAACGGTTACGATGTAAGGTGAGAGTTGGACAACAATATTCGGAGACATTTGAAATAAACAATGGACTAAAACAGGGAGATGCACTTTCACCACAACCCTTCAACTTAGCTCTGGAGCACATAATCAGAAGTGCAAGAATCGAAAAACCGAATACAGTATTTCATCGAGAAGGACCAAACTTACTACTGGCATTTGCAGACGATATAGCTCTAATAGAAATCACACGATTAAGGATGAAGGAGACTTTCGTGAGATTCGAGAAGGAAGCAGAGAAGATGGGGCTCCAAATCAACGAAAACAAGACGAAATATATGTATATGAGCCGCAATTACCAAAGCAGAGACAGAATCGGTCAGAACATCACCATCGACGACTTTAACTTTAAGCGCGTTAGAGAATTCAAGTATCTTGGAACAACAATAACTGAAGACAATAACGGATCACAAGAAATAAACAACAGGATTTAGACCGGCAACAGATGTCTTTTTGCCCTCCAAAACCTTATAAAATCGAAACAACTAACAAGACGTACGAAGATACATGTCTATAAAACAATCATACGACCCGCTGTGATGTATGCAAGCGAAACGTGGACGATAACAAAGGCAAACGAAGAGAGACTATGTGTTTGGGAAAGAAAAATCTTAAGGAAGATCTTTGGTCCTGTGCTGGATGAAGCATCAGGACAATATAGGATAAGAACTAACAAAGAGCTCCAAGAACTTTACCCAGACGACAACGTCATAAAAGAAATAAAGTCCAGAAGACTCCAATGGGCAGGACACCTCAGAAGACATTTTGACCAAAGAACAGTAAGACTGGTGTGGAAGGAAGTCCCAACTGGAAGGAGACCACGCGGACGCCCTCGACTCCGGTGGCGAGATAATATAGCAGGAGACCTAAGCGCGATGGGCGTGGAGAATTGGATGGAGGTTGCTCAAGACAGAAAACAGTGGAGGCATGTTTTGTCGAGTCGGCTAAAATCCACGAAGGGTTGTAACGCCACGGACTAAGTAAGTAAATAAGTACGGAGTACATCTGCAGGGTACAAGGTTTCTCCCGATATGATAATCTGACGCGCTCGAGTAACTGCAAAAATCCCTGCCTATACTCCTCTACCATGAATAATAAATACTTCAGTCATCCATGATAGCTATCGTTCACCCTAGCTTAGCTCAGTCTCCCAAGGTGTGTGTTCGTCTTGTCCTAATCAAAAACATGAACAATGAAGATAAGGATTGGAAGCAAAAAAAACAATATTTTAACTAATCATGTTTATTATTATTATTTATAAGACATGTGTTAGACCCGTACTGACATACGCAGCTGAGACAAGGGCCGAGACAACAAAGATCAAACAGATAATGAGAACAACAGAGATGAAACCCCTAAGATCCATAAGAGGTATCACACTCAGAGATAGAGTACGAAACGAAGACACATTGAGAGAGCTAGGCGTTCAGGACGTAGTGAGATGGACAAGAGCGCGACGACGCATGTGGAGGGACCACGTAGATCGGATGGACCCTGAACGTATGGCGCATTGGGCGAAAACACAGAAGCCCAACACCAAGCGACCCATAGGGAGACCCAAAAAACAATGGTACGAGAGTTGGAGCTCCGGATCGCAGCAAATACTGTAACAGAAGAAACAGAACATAATCCTATTATAAGAAGAAGAAGAAGAAGAAGATGTTTATTATTCAATAAAGATATAATTAAAATATGACTTATTAAATGCAATAACAAATAACATTCCGTAAAACAAAGTCGAGAAAACGTAGCACCGAGCCAAACTCACTCTTAGCTCTAATTTTAAAATCTTGTGAAGATCACTATTGTCATTTTGTTAAAATTCACTCTAGCTTTTTCTATTCTAATTTTAATCTCCTGGAAGTAATCATTTGTGGAGTTGATCATTGTTCCAAGATATGCATATTGGTCTACTCGTTCGATATTGGTTCCGTTTATGAGGAGATTCTCGATATTTATTTTAGTTTTAGATATTCTCATAAATTTTGTCTTCTTGATGTTCATTGTTAGACCGTACTCTTGGCTATATATCGCTATTCTGTTAGAAAATGGTAGAGGTTCTTACGAAATCCTTTAAAAATTGAATTACAAAAAAACGAGTAATTAACTATTTAGATGGGAAATAAGCCACAATTAAATTGAAAAAAATTTTATTAACGTTTCGACGCCCAAATCGGGTGTCGTTTTCAAAATACAAAATACTACTAAATTAAACAAAAATGTTGTTGGCCAGTAAAAAATTTTTCTAATAATTTATTTAATCTGACTCATTTATATCGGCAATTCAGACATATATTATACATTTTAAAGTAGAAGACTTTAAAATGACACTGCCAATATTTATGAGTTGCGTTCCTGGTTGCGTCAACAAGCATGGGATAATGAACATAGAGGTCAGTGGAGAGATTCAAGTATATTCCTGAAAGAAAGAAATAGTAAAAAGAGAAAAATCAAAGAAGCGGCTCTAATTATGCTAATTGAAACCAATTGTGTCGCACATTCCTCGGTAGAATGCAGTAAGATGTGGTTACCCATACTCAAAGAGGAAGTCAATAGAAAGAAAATACCACGATTAGTAAGTCAATAACATACTGAGTTAGTACATATTTTATATTTTAGTATTACTTATATAGGTATCTATGTATTATTAATATTATTTATAATTTAAACAACATATTATATATTAAAGTCAGAATTTGGTATTAGTTTTGAGAGAAAACTAAATGTAAGACCAAATACTTACGATGTCGAGATAGTATCACGGGTTTTTTTCCTGGTTTTCCCTCGTGATTTACTATGGAATCTCTAACGCGAGAATTTTACTGTCACCGTTACATTTGGTTGTCTTTTTAAAGAAAGACAGATCACATGATATGATTTTTTTTTGTGGCGGATATTCTTGAGTTGAGGTTGATTTCATGTAATCAACTGAACTATCTTTCAGTAAAGTCGTCCCAAGAACGCAACTCATAAATATTGGCAATATCATTTTAAAGTCTTTAAAATGTATAATATATGTCTGAATTGCCAATATTAATGGGTCAGATTATATAAATTATTAGAAGAATTTTTTACTAAGCAACAGCATTTTGGTTTAATTTAGTAGTATTTTGTATTTTGACAACGACACCCGATTTGGGCGTCGAAACGTTAATAAAATTATTTTTTTCAATTTAATTGTGGCTTATTTCCCATCTAAATAGTTAATTATAAAAATGACACAAGGAAATAGCTTCAGAACAGCATTAAAAAACGAGTATTGGTAACTAAAATAATAGTAAAATAATGTTGAACGCACTTGAAAGAGAACTTTTTCGTTTTCCGGCGACACAATAATACAGTCAAAAAAATATCAAAGAATCACTCGGTTTCCATTATTTAAATATAGATGATACACCATTTTAAAGAACAGAAAGTAAGCCCTCTTTATTGAGCAATATATAGTATATTCATGTACAAGAAAAAAAAGTTATAATAATGAGAATTTTAAAAAATAATCCTAAAATCAAAAATCGTTGCAAGTAATTATTATATTTTAAAAAGTAATATCTTATTCAAAAATAATCCTAGAGTTTTTTGTAATACACCATTTTAAAGTAAACAAAATAAGCTTTTTTTATTATATACTATAATATATACCTAAATGTAGAAGAAAAGTTATAATAAGAAATTTCAAAAATAATCGTAAAAAATGTAAAAAATAATATATAGGGTGTCCCAAAAGTAGTGGAACGGTCGAATATTTCGCGAACTAAACATCGGATCGAAAAACTGAAAAATACGTGTTCAAGCATTTTCAAAAATCTATCCAATGACACCAAACTACACCCACTGGAGGTGGGGTGGGTGTCACTTTAAAATCTCAAATGGAAACCCCTAGTTTTTCTTGCAGATTTGGATTCGTTACGTAAAAGTCAGCAACTTTTATTCAAGACATTTTTTCGAACTGTGGATAGATGGCGCTATAATTGGGAAAAACCATTTATCCTGATACCATAGGTAAATTATCAAAACGGTCTAATATCTCGAGAAATACACTTCCAAATGAGAAACCAAAAAACAGGTTTTTAATATTTTTCAAAAACCTATCGATAAACAGCCAAAAATGACCCTCCAACCCACCCCATGGACACGAGGTGTGGGATAAATTTAAAATCTTAAATAGCAACCCCCACTTTTTATTGCAGATTCGAATTCGTCATGAAAAATTAAGCAACATTTATTTGAAATATATTTTAAAATTGCTGATAGATGGCGCTAATAAATCGTATTTTTCCAATTAAAGCGCCATATATCAACAATTCTAAAAAATGTTTCGAATAAATGTTGCTTACTTTTTCATGACGAATCCGAATCTGTAATAAAAAGTGGGGGCTGCTATTTAAGATTTTAAAGTTACCCCCCACCCCACCTCCAGAGGGTGGGTTGGAGGGTCATGTTTAGTGTTATTCGGTAGGTTTTCGAAAATTATTAAAAACTTTTTTTTTTCGTTTCTCATTTGGAAGTGTATTTCTCGAGATATTAGACCGTTTCTATAATTTACCTATGGTATCAGGATAAATAGTTTTTCTCAATTATAGCGCCATCTATCCACAGTTCGAAAAAATGTCTTGAATAAAAGTTGCTTACTTTTACGTAACGAATCCAAATCTGCAAGAAAAACTAGGGGTTTCCATTTGAGATTTTAAAGTTACCCTCCACCCCACCTCCAGGGGGTGTAGTGGGGGTTGGTGTTTGGTGTCATTGGATAGATTTTTGAAAATGATTGAATACGTATTTTTCAGTTTTTCGATCCGATGTTTAGTTCCCGAAATATTCGACCGTTCCACTACTTTTGGGACACCCTGTATATATATAATCAGTTAGTCGTTTTACCCTAAGGTGTACGAGAGTAAAAATAATATTTTTTTATATTAGGTATTATATAATATATAATATATAATATAATATTATATTATATATACTATATATAATATAATATTATTATATTTTTATATTATATGTATTATAAAAAATCGTTAAAAGTATAAAATCTTGAAAAACCATAATATCTGTAAAAAAAGTCGTACAAAGTTGGACAGTTGACCATTTTAAAGGTAATTGATTTCTATTCCTATTACGTGTACCATTGCATATATAGGTCTGGATCCCGCGTATGAAAAAAAAGTTGATTAACAGCAAGCTGAAAATTTGTTAATAGCTTAAGGGTGTCTAGTCAGACAAACTTTGATATATGGGAACACTGGAACAGGGGAAGTTTTAATTGTGGAACAGGTTAAAAATTTGGAACGGTCAGACCACGAAAACGGCACATGTATTTTGTCCGACAGAAGAGACTTAAACTCTCCGAACAGAGATTAAAATCTCATGCAAAAATCAGACTGATATTTATCACCAAATGGGCGTTTTAGTGAGTGGAACATGTTGAATATGTCAAATGACAGGACTTATGACAGGTGATAAATAGCAGTCTGATTTTTGCATGAGAGTTTAATCTCTGTTCGGAGAGTTTAAGTCTGTTCTGTCGGACAAAATAAATGTACCGTTTTCGTGGTGTGACCGTTCCAAATTTTTAACCTGTTCCACAATTAAAACTGCCCTTGTTCCAGTGTTCCCATATATCAAGGTTTATCCGACTAGACACCCTTAAGCTATTAACAAATTTTCAGCTTGCTATTAATCAACTTTTTTTTCATACGCGGGATCCAGACCTAATACCTAAAGTTACGCAGAAAAAAGTTACAGAACAATATTTGCGAAATATCAAGGAAAATTGCCCAAAATTGCTGTGAGTGGAGAAATTTGAAAAATCTTATTTCGAAAACTATAAATTCTAATTACCTCTACTAAACAATATTTTAAAGAAGAAATATGTAGGCTGCTTTTCTGTAAAGCAATGTCTATACCTATATCCCCGTGGACAAAAGTTACGGGACAAAAAACAAAATTTCTTTCTTTTGGGTTTTTTTGTGCTTTTTCTTTTGAATATCTTTTTGTAAAAAAAGTATCTTTGACTTCAAAAAGTTATATTTAGATAGAAAATTTAACCAGGAACAATTTTTATGTAGACGTATTTGTACCAAAAGTGCATAGAACTCACCCTAATGTAACCTGTGCCCAGGGACTAATTCATCCATTTCTCAAAAACGCACCCCTTTAAATGGTAGCACTCCGCGGTTTTTTCATATGTAGAGATTCCTTGACCATATGAAATAATAAAACCCCGTTAACGTTGTAGTTCCTTTCTATAGTACATATAATCAATAGCCTAATAGTCCAATAACGACCAATTATACGAAACTGAGTTACAGTACCATAGATTGGAAATTACATTTTCTATCCGATTGAGCATTCCGTTTAACCAATCAGTATTAATATCGGTTTCTACTGACCACAACAATCGTCTAACTGCTCGTAATTTGTACCTACATGAGTTTTAATTTATTTATAACTTTTATTACCAGTTGTAAAATTTAAGTAAATTTTATTTTTGACCTACCTTTGTAATGAATTATACCTATTAGTTTAAAAACATATTTGAATTAATCGATTTTAATCGTAGTTTGTCTGTTCTTCACTGCTGCTTTATATTCCAGGGAAATAAGGCAAAATATACCATGTTCGGGACACTTGGCCAGCCAGGTTGCAATTGGGTTTTTTGGCTACTGTATACCTAATACATTATAATACAAATTACTTGTCACAGTTCGGACAAGAATTTTGGTTAATAGTCCAAGAGGCAGCGCTGAAAAATCTCTTTGAATTTACTAAAGCTAGATTTTTCACAGTTGATTACTGTGATTGTGTAGAAAAACATAGTGCAGTCGGTCAAACGAAACGTTGAACAGGGGTTACTGAGAAGGTATCAAAGTTGCTTTCCTACGAAGGTAATTAAATCCATTTACTAAAGCTGAAAATCAGTACACACATTCTAAATTAAATATTAATAAGAGTTATTATAGTCGATCAGAGCCGGTCGGTCGGCCCCAGTGAATGTACAGGGTTATTCACTATATTTTGACCCCCTTGTAAACTGATTTATTTACAGAATTAGAAACAAAATGTAAAATACAAAAGTTATTCGATATTTAAATTATTTTTTGACATATATATCGTACTAGTGACGTCATCCATTTGGGCGTGATGACGTAATCGACTATTTTTTTAAATGGGAATAGGGGTCGGGTGCTACCTCATTTGAAAAGTTATTTAATTCCCCATTCAGTAATATAAACATTAACATGATTAATAATTATATAGGGTGTCAAACAATGTTTTTATTTAAAATAATTGTTTAATTAAAAATTCAAAATTTTTTTGGACACCCTGTATAAATAATGATCTTAATGTTTATAGCGCTGTATAGATTTGAATAACCTTTCAAATGAGCTAGCACACGACCCCTATTCTCATTTAAAAAAATAGTTGATTACGTCATCACGCCCAGATGGATGACGTCACTAGTACAATATATATGTCGAAAAATCGAATAACTTTTGTATTTATTTTTTTCTAATTCGGTAAATTAAGCAGTTTACAAGACGGTCAAAATATAGTGAATATTCCTGTACATTCATTGGGGCCGACCGACCGGCTCTGTCCGTCATACAGCTGACCGACTATAATAACTTTTATTTATATTCAATTTAGAATGAGTGTACTGATTTTCAGCCTTAGTAAATGGATTTAATTACCTTCGTATGAAAGCAACTTTGATACCCTCTCAGTAACCCCTGTTCCACGTTTCTCTTGACCGACCGCAGTATGTTTCTTTACACAATCACAGTAATGAACTGTGAACAATTTAGCTTTAGTAAATTTAAAGAGATTTTTCAGCGCTGCCTCTCCGTCTATAACGAATAAGGGTCAAAAATGGCAGTTTTTTTTTGTTTAAATCGCTACAGGTAAAAATAGGGTAATTAGAGTTATTTATGCACCAAGTCAGTAAAGTGACTCTTTATCGAACGAGTCTGATATTACGAGCAGAGGGAGCGAAGCGAGTAATAGACGAGTTCGATAAAGATTCTTTACTGACGTGGTGCATACAAATTTTTATCGCCAATCATAAAAAACATTAACACTTACTTACAATTTAAGAATTTTTTTAATTCTAGATGAAATACAAATTTCGTATGATTGTAATGACAGATGACTTTTGCCTGATAAACGGTTTCGATGTTTAATCGATAGTTATCAATATTGACTACCTAATTACTAAATCTGTAAAGTTTTTATTTCTTTTGTATAATTGCAAAATACTACAGAGTTTCACTTTTTGACATACATTTAATTAATAATAATGTAAATTTTGTGCAATATTTTTAATAACTAAAGTAAATAAATTTTAAGATTACTTAAATACTCGTCTTTCGATTACTTACTGCCATCGACCACTTACATTCAATCTCGGTTAATGTGATTAATCGCGACAGATAAAGTAAAATTCTTCTTTCAGTACAATAAATTGTTACTTTACTGCCGCAAATGAGGGCAAATGAGTACAATAATGAATGATATTAGTGACGGTTGGCGATAAAATATCTTATTTATAGTATTCAACTTTTAGTAGATTATTAAAAGTTTAAAATGGCAGTTTTTAAATTTTGATCCGATTATTTGTTGCTTCGGAAATTGCAAAATAAAACTAAAATTTCTAAAATAAAAAATTTGCTATAACTTTTGGAAAAATAAACTTAACACATTGATATTGCACGAAAAGTTGAGTCAAAGAGTCCGTATAATGCACAAAAAATTTCAAGACCATTCGTCTATTAGTTTAAATTTTATTCAATTTGTTTATTCCAAAAAGTTTTTTTGCAATGTTATTGTTCAGAAACTAATAATGATAGAGCAGTTCTGGGAATTCAACGTATTTAAAAAAATCAATAAAACGTCATTTTTATCATTCCGGATACATTTTACTAAAGAAGAGTCTTTTTGGCTTATAAACAATTTGAATATTGGTAATATTGACTGTAGACTAAATCTACTTTGGGATTTGAAACGCTGGTATTTTTACACGAATTAAAAAAAAACTTTTTATGTAGGTTAATTACGGTCAAATTTAGCCAGTTTTTTTATTTAATTCAGAGCTGCTTTGTTTATAACAATTAAGAAATCTAACAAGCACCAATTTGAAACTAAAGGTATATACATAGTTTATGTGTAAAAGTTTCAGTAAACTTTGAGCTTCAACAGAGTGGTTAATACAGCTTTAAAAATGTTCTAACGAAATAAACTCGCGGTCGGTGGAGGGGAAGTATTAAAATCCGTGCACTCAAAAAATTAAATTGATTTTTAAAGCATATGCTGCGATTATTATCTCCGGATCTTGTTAAACGATTTTAATCATTATCTTTTTAATTTATATGTACAGTTGATTCCCTGAATCTTTACCCGTGCGTCATCATTTAAAGCATACGAAATAAGTCGATGATAAGTTGAAAATTGAAATTTACTAAACGCAACAGCAAGTGACAATAAGTGACTTGCTGTTGCGTTTAGTAAATTTCAATTTCCGACTTATCATCGACTTATTTCGTATGCTTTAAAGGATGACGCACGGGTAAAAATTCAGCGACTCAACTGTACTCGTAGTCTTGTAGAGTAAGTTATGTACACATCCCTACCTAACATTACAAAATTTTGGGATGAACCCCCCTTATCACGCAGGGATATGAAAAATAGATTACGATCGATTCTAAGATCTACTGAATATATATATATATATATATATATATATATATATATATATATATATATATATATATATATATATATATATATATAATTTCATAAAAATCGGTCAACCGGTCCTGTGACAGGAGAATTTTATAGATGTAAATATATAGATGGCTATTAAAAAATAGGGGTTGGTGATAGAAGGGTGAGAATTAAGAGTTCTAGGTATTTTTTAATCCTACAGCATATAAAATTAAGGTGGACAATTTTGTCCAAAAAATAAAAAAATATCAGTGGGACAACCACCTTTATAACTTATGGGTATAAAAAATAGATTACAACCTATTCTCAGTCCTACAGGATATACGTGTAAAATATCATAAAAATAGGAAAACTTGTTTCGGATGAGTACGTTAACTAACACTGTTATAGGAGAATTTTATGTATATAGAAGTAACTGTGAATTAAATATTAAAAGTGGCTAACTTTGATCGCTAGGCTAGTTAACCTAGGCGAATTTTTTTTGAAAAGTCGTGTAAAAATACCAGGTTTTAAAATCCCAAAGTAAATTTTTTTATTTATAAGACAAAAATGATTCTAGATATTCTTGTGATATGTTTTCGAAATGAATCGGGTTGGATTTTTTTGTCGATTATATGGACTGTCTCAACTTTTCACGCAATATCATAGTCTTAAGTTCATTTTCGCAAAAGTTATAGCAAATTTTTTATTTTAAAAATTTTAGTTTATTTTACAATTTCTGAAGCAACAAGTGATCGGATCAAAATTCAAAAACTGCAATTTTAAACCCTTTCTCATCAGATGAGATCAGATTCTACTAAAAGATGAATACCCTAAATAAGATATTTAATTACCGTATTCTTACCTGTAGCGATTTAAACGAAAAAACTGCCCTTTTTGACCCTTATTTGTTACTAATTAAAATTTTCGTCCGAACTGTGACGAGCAATTTTGTATTTATAATGTGTTAGGTATATAATACCCCGAATGGCTGGTCAAGTGTCCCGACAAAAACCTTATTTCTCTTGACTCTTAAAAAGTTTTATAGTGCGTTTCACCCTTTTTGGTTGATTTAATATTGAAAACCACTGAAGTAAGATACTGCAATGAAGCAAAAGACTGGCAATCAAATTACTAATGGCGAAGAGAAATGTATGTCCTAAATAAAAATTAATCTATAATTTATCGCACAATCGCATTATAAATACGTACAGATAAGAGACCTATTTATACTCCAAAAATGCAAAGCAGGAAAAATAGATCCAAAGTTAAACTGATTAGTTGCCAAAAACACTAACAATCTTAGTTCAAAATTATCCTTTTTCGTAAATAATATGCACTCTTTCTTATTTGTTAAATTTTGGGTAAATATATTTCCTTCCTCAGAACTTCAAAACGAGACTGGAAACTAGTTATAACATCAATAATTATTTGTAAATTTGTAGTACAAAATATAATGTCATTGGGATATCTACGACCATGAGACTCAGTTAATAGACGTAAATGGAGGGAGATCCGGAAGGCGCAGGGATTTAAACCACATATTACATAATTTATTTTGTTCAATATATTGAACTATAGACTTGCCTAAAGTCTACAAATAAAACGTATTTATGTAAACGCATTTATTTCATATTCTATTCATTTATTATTTTCTTCTTCTTCTTCTTTTTGTATAGACATGACTCTGTCTGTTTTTTCAATGTGCCTTTAGTAAGTTGTCGTTCCATCGTTTTCGTGGTCTTCCCACCGATCGTCTTCCTATTGGGGAATCGTCTCTCGCTGTCCTTACTACTATATTTGTTGTCATTCGGCTTATGTGGTCATTCCATTCTATTCTTCTCTTTCTTACCCAGTTATTAATGTTATCCGCCTTGCATCTCCGTCGTATATCTGTACTTCTATCTCTGTCCCACAGAGTCTTACCATCGATTTTTTGAAGGGTTTTTTGCCCTCTCTGTGTCGGGTCGTGTTTCTGCCGCGTATGTCATTGTTGGTATGATGACTGTTTTATAAATTCTGACTTTCATGTCTTTTCCGATATTTTTATATTTCTCCATATTGTGTCATTCAGGCAACCTGTGGCTCTGTTTGCTCTATTCATTTGATCTTCCACTTCTGTTTCGAGTCTCACGTAGCTAGATAGTGTGATGCCTAGATATTTAAACTCCATCACTTGTTCTATTATCTGACCTTCCAGCTCCAATTTACATCTTATTGGATCTGCTGTTATAACCATGCATTTTGTATTTTTTGAGAAAATTAACATGTTAAATTTTCTGGCGTTTATGTTAAATTGGTGCAGCATACGTTGTAAATCATCTTCACTTTGAGAGATTAGTATTGCATCGTCTGCATAGAAGATTATTTTAAGTTGTTTTTCTTCCATCTGGTATCCTTTTTGGTTCTTACTTTTTTTTATTATTTCGTCCATAATCAGGTTGAACAATAAAGGACTCAAGGAATTCCCCTGTCTTATTCCATTGCCGGCATCAATTGGGTCAGTTAATTCATCGTCCACTTTTACTTTTATTGTGTTGTTCTGGTCGATGTTTTCGATCGTTTTAATTATTCCTAGAGGTACCTTTCTCGAGTATAACAAATGGATAACGTCCTTTAATGTGACCCCCCGTAACTTCTTAAGGTCCATGAAACATAAATATGCCGGTTTATTGTATTCCAACGATTTCTCTTGAACTTGCCTCATTATAAATATAGCGACAGTGCATGACCTTCCCGACCTAAAACCTTGTTGTTCTTCTGATAATGTTATAATTTCATTCAATTTGTTTGTTATGACTTTGTTTGTTAATTTTAATATTGTGTTTAGTTCCTTAATAATAGTTGTGTTCCTAATAAGTTAATTCCTCTGTAATTCTCCGGGTCCGATTTGTCTCTTTTTTGAAGAGAGGTATTCGGATGCTTGATCTCCATTCTTGTGGTATTATGTTTTGTTCTATAATTTTTTGTATTAGTTTTAATGGTTGCTTAGTTAGATCTTATCCTCCGTACTTTAGGAGTTCATTCGATATTCTGTCCTCTCTTGAAGATTTTATATTTTTTAATTTTCTTAACGCTTCTTTTACTTCTCCCTCCTCGATGTTTATTTCTTCGTTTGTTGTAACTTCAGGTGTTGGTGGTTCATTATCGTCGCCTTTAGCAAATAGAGATCGGAAGTAGTCTGCCCATGTTTCCTTCTGAATGTGTTTCGCTTTTATTAATTCGTTCTACTACTTTCTTTGCCTCTGATCATTCTCCATACTTCTTTTGTGTTCCGTAGAAATCGTGTTCCATCTGTTTTGAGAAGCTCTGCCAGTGCTCTCTTTTTATTTGCCTCACTAAAGTATTCGTTTCGTTTCTGACTTGTTTGTAGTGGTTGTATGCCTGTTGTGTTTGTTTGTTCTGTATTGTAAAAAGGCTTTCTTCTTTTCTTTACATTTTATCTTAACTTCCTCTTTAAATCCCGGGTTTTCTTCTTTAATATGTGAGTATTCGTTACTTTTCTCTCTTCAAGTGATTCTGTTGCAGCGCTTATTATTTTGTTATAGAAAAAGACAGCAAATACAAAATAAGTGATAGATGTGATCGTTCATGGGTAATCTTTCATTTTCCGACTGTACATAATATATATATTTTTATTATACACCTAATTGGAGTACACGGATACACGCCCCTGTCTCGCAGTAGACAATTTGTATATCTATTCTATATAAACCAAACACAGGCAAGCTGCACACTGCAAACTTGTTAAAAGTTTGTTTTTCATTAGCAAAGAATAACCGAGCGCAGGGAAAATTATCAAAAAAATGAAACTTTTGATGCAAAGCAGAAGTTCAGAATTCATCTCGAGATAACTTAGTTTTAATATTCGCAATAATTCACTTTTATTAAACTTTCATTTTGTATTGCTAACGAGGAGCTGAACGTATTATTTATGTTGCCATTAACTTAGTCGGCCTTGGTGCAGGAAAGAGAACCTTGAATGTAAATCTACGAAGTTATGAACGAAAATAAGTAACAGGGCGCGCTATTAATACCTACTTTATCAGTTTCTGGTTTACACAGGCTTTCGTTAATACAATAAGGAAATAAGGAAATTTTCAAAATTTATATCGCACGAGAAAATATAGTTTTTAATTTAAGTCAACTTAATTTATTTCATAGCTCTACAAAAAAAAACTACGCTAATGAAGCAATTGCAAATGAAATATACACCTTCGTACTCACTTAGCCGAATAAATTCCAGAATGAAGTACGAACCCAAAAGAAACCATATCAGACATGTCATCTACATATAAGTTTTGTAAAATTTCAAATATGTAGCAATACTAGTTCTAGAGAGAGCTATGAACAACTGCAGGATAAATTCTCGATACAGAATGCTAATACATAATATTTATAAGAAAGCTACAATGAAAATACAAATAGATGAGGAAACCAAAGCTATACCAATCAACAAAGGAGTTCGCCAGGGAGACGTTATTTCACCAAAGCTGTTCACACTGGGACTAGAAGACGTGGGCAAAGACATTAACTGGGTAGATAAAGGAATAAATGTTAATGGAAGAAAACTGAGTCATTTAAGATATGCTGACGACATTGTAATATTCACTACAAGTTTCGAAAAATTACAGACCATGATGACGCAACTATTTCAAGCTTCGGAAAAAGTAGGTCTTAAGATGAACATGGAAAAAACAAAAGTAATAACGAATACACCGAATATTACAAAAATAACGTTGAATGACATAGATTTAGAAACAGTAAGCCATTACATCTACCTGGGACAGATAATGAAAGTTAACAAAGAAAATCCAACTGCCGAAATTACTAGAAGAATAAGGTTAGCGTGGGCAGGATTTGGAAAACTGAGTTGGATTTCGAAAAACACTAAATTACAACAATATTTGAGAACCAGAGTTTATGATCAGTGTATCCTTCCTATACTTACGTACGGTTCACAGACGTGGACACTCACCAGGGCCAATATGGATAAAATAGTAAAGGCACAGAGAGCGATGAAAAGATCAATGCTCGGGGTGAGGCTCATAGACAAAAAAACAAATACATGGATTAGAAGCAAAACCAAAATAAAAGACGCAGGATAACATGCTGCCAAATTAAAATGAAGCTTCGCAGGACACAATTCCCGATTGAAGGATAAAATATGGAATCACGAAATACAACAATGGAGACCGTGGTTAGGAAAAAGAAATAGAGGAAGGCCACAAATGAGATGGGCCGATGACATAAAAAAGTTTGGAGGACACAACTGGAAACATGTGGCGCAAAATAGACAACAGTGGATTGAATTGGGGAGGCCTATGTCCAAAGTTGGGCCTATTCGTAAGAATCTAGTAATACATGTTAGTGGACAGTGGCGGCTGGTCTGTAAGTGAAGGGGGAGGTCATATCCGGTGGTTCAAGATTTTTTTGGAAAAACAAGACCTACAAATCCCATTTTAAATTATTTCTTATTCCATCATCTGTATTGGTTTCTTATAACTTATTTTGCAATATATTGTTTAAATTTAAGCGGATCTTTATTTGACAAGTGAATATGAAATAAATAAAAGGAACAAGTCTTCATTACTAATTGCCAAATAAATCAGATAAATAGTATTAATAATATGTAATTATAACAGCCAGAATATCAACAAATAGTATAGTATAGTTGATCCAAAAGATGGCATAATCCAGACATCCAAAGTGAAAGTTATCCTTCAACACCAAATTGTTCTATATGGTCCACACAATGTCCAGAAAAAAGTCACACCATTTTGAGCGTCGGGTTTGGGGGGAGAGGGGGGAGAAATCGGTAAATTCGTAGTTTTTTAAGTTTTTCGCCAATATTTCTAAAACTATGCGGTTTAGCATGAACAACTTTCTATACAAAATTTTTCTACATATAAATTTGAAATAAAAAAGGTCCTATGCATAATCTTTCTAAAATGAATGGTTCCAAAGTTACGGAGGTAGTATAGTATAACTGGTCCAAAAAAAGGCCTAACCCAAACATCCAAAGTAAAAGTTTTCCTCCAACACCAAAATGTTCTATATGGTCCACATATTGTTCAGTAAAAAGTTACACCATTTTGAGCGTCCGGTTTGGGAGGGAGATGGGAGAGAAGCCGGTAAGTTAGTAGTTTTTTAGGTTTTTCGTCAATATTTCTAAAACTATGCTTTAGCTTAAACAATGTTATATACAAAAATGGTCAACATGAAATTTAAAACAAAAAATGTTCTATACATAATTGTTATAAAATCAACGGTTCCAGAGTTACAAAGGGTGAAATATCGAGGTTTTCGATACTTTTTATATTTTTTGGGCAATATTTATGATATAACTATACCAAAAACCCCGACATCCAAAGTGAAAGTTATCCTCCAACATCAAATTGTTCTATATGGTCCACATAATGTTCAGAAAAAAGTCACACCATTTTGAGCGTCGGGTTTGGGAGGGAAAGGGGGGAGAAATCGGTAATTATAAAAAGTATCGAAAACCTCCACTTTTCACCCTCCGTAACTCTGGAACCGTTGATTTTATAACAATTATGTATGGAACCTTTTTTGTTTTAAATTTTATGTAGAATATTTTTCTATAGAATATTCCTTACGCTAAAGTATAGTTTTAGAAATATTGACGAAAAACCTAAAAAAACTACTAATTTACCGAGTTCTCCCCCATCTCCCCCCCAAACCGGACGCTCAAAATGGTGTAACTTTTTACTGAACAATATGTGGACCATATAGAACAATTTGGTGTTGAAGGAAAACTTTTACTTTGGATGTCTGGGTTAGGCCTTTTTTTGGAACAATTATACTATACTACCTCCGTAACTTTGGAACCCATCATTTTAGAAGGGTTATGCATAGGGCCTTTTTTATTTCAAATTTAATGTAGAACAATTTTGTGTAGATGGTTGTTCATGCTAAACCGCTTAGTTTTAGAAATATTGACGAAAAACGTAAAAAAACTACGAATTTGCAGATTTCTCCCCCTCTCCCCCCCAAACCCGACGCTCAAAATGGTGTGACTTTTTTCTGAACATTATGTGGACCATATAGAACAATTTGGTGTTGGAGGATAACTTTCACTTTGGATGTCTGGGTTTGGGTCTAACTATACCATATTAAAACTACTTAAACTCAAAACCTAAAATAAATGAAAACTTACATTTTTATGCGGATTTAAAAAGTAAATCGATTCTTCTGGCCTTAGATTTTGCGAAATGATCGATCACTTGCTCGTTGAAATTTGTGATCGTTCGAATTAAAGATTTATCCATAGTTAACATAGCTAAAGCACACAACCTGTCCTCTCCCATAGTATTTCTAAAAGACGTCTTGATTCGTTTTAAAGTAGAAAAGCAACGTTCACTTTCCACTGTAGTCATCGGCAAAGTACATAAAACGTTCAATAATTTTACACATTCAGAAAAGGTATCACATAAATTGTTATTTATGAATAACTGTAGAATTGAAATAATCCCGCTGTTTTTATCAAAATCTTCACGATCATACATCACTTCAAGTTCGGTTTTCAGTTTGAAATAGTTTATAAGTGGATAGTTGACTTTGACTAACTTTAGTGTATTTTCGAGAAATTTTTTCCTGTAGTCTATAAATCTTTCAGCATAAAAAAGTTGAGCAATCACAAGATGTTCACTAAAACTGAATCGATGTTGAATTTCTGATAAAACGATATCACACACTTCCAGTGAAGTTTGACGTTTTGAGTCCTCATGTCTTGGCCGTTTATTAGAAACTGTCGTGCATAACGTTGAGGGCTGTGAAGAATTGCTTAATACTTTGGCTCTAATTTTTTCAATGCACTCTTTAAACTTGGCAATATAGTTTTTAATATTTAAAACATCGATATTACGTTTCTGAAGTTGATTAAACAATATGTCACAATGCGGCATAATCATATGGCAAAAATCTAACCAATATAAGAAATCATTATCTTTTAAGTAATTTTTCAATCCAATGGGTTGACTTAAAGTATTATTATCGTTTTCATTTTCTATGATTTTCTCCAAGCAAGCTAGAATATCTTTTTGATATAAAAATACAGTTTCTACGCATCGTGCATTAAAGTACCATCTGGTTGGCGCTGCTTTAGGTAGTCTTACCTTCACAACTTTGTCCAAAACCGCTGTCCTCTTAGGAGATTTTCCAAAAAATGACGAAAAGCTGTGTACACTGACAAAGAATACCTTTACACTCTTGTTCTTTCCAACCGCTTTTTGTAAAATTAAGTTTAACTGGTGGGCATAGCAGTGTATAAAAGTAGCTGAGTGATATTTTTGTCTTACTTTGTTTTGAACACCACCAAATTTTCCACTCATAACGGAAGCTCCATCGAAACTTTGAGCGACTAGTTTTTCTGGAGTTTTATTTATTTCTAAACTGTCCAATTCATCCATAATAACGTTGGCCAGATTTTCTGCTTTACTTCCTATCGGATTAATAAATTTCCAGAATCTTTCGTGAAGATTACCATTTAATACGTAGCGAAAAATAATGACCATCTGTGTTTTATTTGAACTATCTGTAGTCTCATCTGCTTGAACGGCAAAAAAATCGGATTGTTGAATTTCAGATTTTATTTTATGATGTACGACAGCCAACATTGAATCTAGTAAATCATTTTGTATTGACTTCGATATACCTTTAAAAACTGAACTTTTGTCTAGATGTTCTTTAAAAATCTAATCCAGTTCTGATATGAAATTTACTAAACCGCGAAATACACCGGGATTTTCAGATAATTCCGTTTCATCATGGCCTCTTAACGCGAGTTCAAACGCTCCGCAGAACTTTATACAGTCAATAATTTTATTTAAAATGTATCGGTTTTTGTTACAATGTCATTAAAAATTTTAATTGATTGTCTATACGCACTATCTAATTGCATTCGGATGTCGGCACGGCCCAGAGTTGCAAAAGACATGTCACTTTTCATGTGATTGCCAGACAAAGAATGTTTTTTATTTTATCTTTCAAGTGTTTTAAATCAGTAACCCCCGTTTTGCACCACACTGGATCGTTAGAAAATAGTAAACACGAAAAACAATAAAATGCATTCGATACCTGACATCCACAAAGCCAGTCTGACAATTCATACATATTTTGGCGAAAATACCGATGCACAGGTTTATTTTTGTCCATTGTAGTCTGTTTGATTTCAAGACACGGTTTTGGAATTCTGAAATCTTTAAACTTCAAACGTTCATTAAAATTTAATTTTATTTGGCGTTGGAGTTCATTTATACTAACCACTACCGACATTTTATAAAAATGTATAATAAAATAATATTAATCTCACGAACGCACTTAACTTAACTTTGTAAATTCCGAACTAATCTTACTCCCTGCGTAGATAGTCACGTCTCAACCGTAGATAAGATAGAAACTAAGAGATTTTAGTCTCAACAACGAAAACGATACCTACGGTCTACGGTCAATGACCACGATTTGGTACCAACTTGCCTATAAGTGCGTATTTTCGTGAACGTTCGGATTCCCAGTGCTGTATTCTCACAGGTAGGTCAAATAAATTTCTTGGCCATCGTAAATGTTCGAATTTAGCTGTTTAAGAGTAATATTGCGGTAGTTTCAGTCAAAGATAAATTTGGCTTTTCGGTACCGGCAAACAGCTCGTATTTCATGTTTATTTATCGGTAATCTTTTGGCGGCATCTTTGTCGCTATATTTTACAACAACAAAATGACTGAAAAGTCAATACGATAAAAGCAAAATTTAACTCTGAACGAAACTATTGTACTCCGACCATTTTTAATACAGAAAATTTTTTTTTAAGGAAATAATTACATTATAATCGTTTGATTGTACAATTATTACAGGGAGGTCATTGACCAATTGACCTAAAGGGATAACCGCCACTGTTAGTGGATATCCTTTACTAATTTATCATATCCTGGAGAACTAGCTGCAGTCGACATTTATTACAATTTCGAAGAAACGAAATGCCAAGCTCTATGGTAACTACCGACTTATATAAGTTTGATCAATTATTACATCATTAAAGCATTCACCAAGATCATTCATGAAAGAATATCATAAACAATGTGAGTCAGATATTCATAGATCGCAGTTTGACTTTCAGAAACCACTTGGAACTGAAGAAGCAGTTATCGCTCCCAGGTGCTTATACAGCGGTGTAGAGACGTTAATGAGCATACGTTTTACACACCTATTTCATATTTCAAAATGCAGACCAACCTAAACCTACTTTTCTGAGTAGCTCAGATGCTGTCTTGCGTGGCCTAAATACACATACCTTTCCACAATTTCTGGTCGATTTCTCGATTTCTATTAGCTCATTGGGGACGAGATTTATCATCATTTTTTGTTTATTTATAAAATTAAAACGTTTCTCTCTTTCAAACTTATTACTTGCTGTGGCTATTGTAACTTAACTCTGGCTTCTCTTAAGTCGCCACGTATGAGAGCAATGTCATTGACCAATGCCATATCGGAGATGATTTATTGTCTGTCCACATAAATGTTAATACCCTTTACTTAATGTCTAACTCACTTGAATCGGTTAAAAGCATATTCCATTTCTGTTATAAAATAATTGAAAAATACTGATATGTTTTTGGTCACACGTATGACAAATGAACGAATGGGAAAAAAAAAGTTGATGACAAAAATGATGGCTTACAAAGCCATCTTTAGAGCCGAAAGCGTTCAGCTAGGAAGTACGTATTTTTACACACTTTAAAAATGCTTTTCACATTCTCATTTTTAATTCCCAATCATTAAGAATCTATCTGCTGCACCACTCTTCCAGTTTTTACATTATCAGTCATACAATAAAGGTTTACATTTGTTGAACTGTCGTGTATATTTTGAATAATATTCGCATATGTGTGGTCTATGTATTCTTTTAATCTTTCGCTTATTGGGGTTCATCAAATTGTCAGAGAGTTTTCTACCAACATTCTGGATTATTTTCTTAGTTTTGAGTTGCCCGTGGGTGCTCTGTATTCTTTTTAATGATTTCTTTTCAGCCACTTCTGAATCTCATTTTTATAGCATCTTTAGTGATGCCACATAATAGTGCTGAGCCTTCAACGTTTCTATTGAGCTTTGTTTTGCCAACTAATCTGCTCTTTCATTCCCGTGCTCTCCTTCATGATCCAACACCCATGTTAATGACAATGACACTCTATTATCTTTTTCCAGGTTGTTGTATCTGTATAAATCTTGATTCTCTTTGCTTTGGGGCCACTATACATAATTTTAGCAATGGAGGCTAACAATACAAAAACTTCAGCTTGTAACTCTATATTGACCTGTGATGTAAGGTTTATTAGGTCTGCTTAAAGGCTATTAATGCAATTTTAACTATTTATAATGGGAAATAAGCCACAATATTATTAAAAAATGATTTTTATTAACGTTTCGACGCCCAAATCGGGTGCCGTTGTCAAAATACAAAATACTACTAACAGAAACAAAAATGTTGTTACTTAATAAAAAAATTCTTCTAATAATTTATTTAATTTGACTCATTTATATCGGCAATTCAGATACATATGATACATTTTAAAGTAGAAGACTTTAAAATGATATTGCCAATATTTATGAGTTGCGTTCCTGGGACGACTTTACTGAAAGATAGTTCATTCGATTACATGAAATCAATTATAAAATCTATTAATGCAGTAGTGAATTTTAGATCTATCAGTGAATTGTATTAATTTTTTGGACTTTTTTTCTCTATATGATATAACTGCGTTAGTGATTACTTCCCGCTCTTCTTCTAGTGTATATCTCGGTTCATCATAGAGATGGACTCCTCGAGTATAGCCTCTAGTGTGTGTGTGGCTATTCAATACCTAATTCAGCTTCCAAGTATGTTTGTATACCTCAGGATAGTCAAAAATACTATCGCCAAAATATATAATTCTAGCCGAGACAGACCTATGATGGCTTCTAAAGATGAAGTTGCTGTATTATTCAAGGATTCTGTTTTCTTTAGAAGCGCTTCTCTTTGTAGGGTCGTAGGGTGGTGAGATTGGTCTCACAAGATATTAACCCTGGAAGCTCACACTTGGGTGTGAGATACCCATCGCGACACTTAACTGCATGTAGCTTGCGCAGCTGCATTTCAATGGTAATGCTGCTTTATGTAAATTCAGTCTCTAGTCTGCCAAGGACGGGTGTGTAGTTGAAGTCTCATTTGAGCAATATTTCCAATCAAGAAAATTTATTGAATACAGGCTAGGGTATGTAGCACCCATGTGTGAGGTTTGCGATCAAGTGTGCGTTCAAGTTAATGACCCTAACAACACAACATCCCACAAATTTAGTAAAGCAAACTAGGTGTTATTTCTGCAAAGGCAAAGATGGAAAAGCAAAGAGTGCATGCTCGGCTTGCTATAAAGCATA
This sequence comes from Diabrotica virgifera virgifera, assembly GCF_917563875.1. Taxonomy (NCBI): domain Eukaryota; kingdom Metazoa; phylum Arthropoda; class Insecta; order Coleoptera; family Chrysomelidae; genus Diabrotica; species Diabrotica virgifera. The sequence goes on along the minus strand of NC_065446.1, from coordinate 215,287,281 downwards.
ATGCATGGAGCATAGAGCCACACTGCCTTATGAATGTAGTCACTAAAATGAGTGAAACTGAAATACCTGGCTAAGAATGAATATGAGTTCTATAATCAAAAGTTGTTATATTTTAGTTAGAAAGACCATTTTGTTGTTAAAATAAATCAAAATATTTTGAATTATGTTTTCGGTTTTTCAGAAAATGTTTGTTAATTATTTTTAGGTATTTTTACTATTTTTTTTTGTGCTACTACAATTAAGAGAGAGAAAATAAAATTATTGATTTAATTATTCTTATGTATTCAAAAGTGATTAAAGAGTCTCTGAAAATCATAAAATATTTACTTTTTTATTTAATTCTTCACAAAAAATCATTGGGTATCTGATACCCATGTGTGCGGTTTATATAAAAAAATAGGTGTGATCTTCCAGGGTTAAAGTCATATTTTTCCACCAACGTACTGAACCACAAGCAACTATCGGTCGTATCATTGATGTGTACATATAGCAGGTTACTTTTGGGTTTTACCTACAACTCGTCTAGAGTTATATAAGAACCCTACTGGTTGTTTCGTTAATATGAGTGATCCAATTGGGTTTGCCGATCCATTTCAGCACTACATAAAATATTTAATTTTATTTATAAAACTGGTTGCTATCCTCAACAGTGGTTGCTCTCTACATTTATTCTCCTACCCAAAAAAGTCAATGCAAAAAAAATGAAAATCACACACTCATTAGGCTGATGATCACACTTTGAAGATATTCTTAAAAATACTACATCTAAGATTATACAAAAAATGTGAATGGGACATCAGTGATTCCCAGTTTGGGTTTAGGCAAGGTTTAGGAACAAGAGAAGCAACAGTATCAACACAGGTGTTGGTCCAAAATTGTTACGATCAGAGGAAGGACGTGATCCTACGTTTTTTATATTACGAGAAAGGCGTTTGATCGTGTCCAACATCACAAACTAATGCAGATCCTCAAGAAGCTTAATGTAGACCAAAAACACATAAGATGCATTGAAAACTTATACTGGTATCAGGCAGCACAATTAAAAATAGAGAATTCTATATCTAAACCCATACAGTATTGATCAACAACATACGATATGCTGATGATGCTGTCTTAATTTGAGACAACTTAGCAGATCTTCAACAACTTGTCACTATAATCGGAGAATAGAGTAAGCGAATGTGATTAGAGATTAATACCAAAAATACCAAATTCATGATCATCTCCAGAAACTTGGATGCATTTTAAAACTTGACCATAACACTGAATACTAAGTCCATTGAAAAAGTGAGCAAATTTAAATACCTGGGAACGTGGCTTTTTGAAGACTGGGCATCGGACAGGGAAGTAAAATGTCGCATTGAGCAAGCTCGACAAGCTTTCGTAAAATTCAGGAAAGTACTGTCCTGTTCAGAGTTCGATCTTACACTAAGACTAAGGTTTACTAAATGCTACGTGAGGTCGGTGCTGCTATATGGTATAGAGGGCTGGACACTCAAAACGAGTGATATAAATAGATTGGAAGCCTTCGAAATGTGGCTTTATCGCCGTATCCTAAAGATACCATGGACAGCGAAAGTCAGAAATGTACATGTCCTTAAAATAATCAACCAAGAACGCCAGTTTTTCAAAAACATCAAGAAAAGAAAAATATTTGGATTACATCATGCGAAACGGAAAACACCAGTTCCTTCAACTCATAATCCAGGGTAAAATTGAAGGAAAGAGAGAAATAGGACGCAAATAAACGTCCTGGCTCCGAAACATAAGGCAATGGACAGAGATTAACGACATACAATCTCTAATACACATTGCAAGAAACAGAGAGTTAATGGAAAATATGATCGCTAACATCCATTAGTGGATGTGCATCTGAAGAAGAAGAGAATTGGGTTTGGAATCCAGGGTTACTCCTAAATGCTTGACCTCATTGGCACTATATATGAGCGGCCGTGGAGTAACGGAGTAACGGCTAACCTCATACGCCAGTGTACGTGGGTTTGAGCCCTGCCAAAGACAAACCATTTTCATTTCCAATAATGACACGAGCCGTCTCACCGTGCCTCGGAGAGCACGCTAAGCCGTCGGTCCCCCTGGACTAGTGTACATCGGCACTAGTTACTTAAAACAGGGTTACCGATGTAAATGGCGCCGGAACTATCCGAAAGGGTCTCCCCGGTAAAAATGTCAGACGATATTATTATTATTATTATTAGCACTATCTAGTAATTCCTCAAATAAGTTCAAATCACTCGGTCCAGTAAGCTTCCTCTTAGTAGTGAATACTACTTAGTTAGTTTTGAAAGGGTTTACAGAGCGGTTCTCTTTTATACACCACTTCTCTATGTAATGAAGAGCATATTGCATTTAATCCGCAGCAGCATTATTGCCTCATTATAAATATAGCATGGGAATATAACTTTGGAAACTCTATATAGAACAGGTTGAGTCGTATATATATACATACTTAGGACAAAAAATAGAACTGGCAAAGCTTAATCTAAAAGCTGATTTAAATAGAAGATATTCTTCACCAAATATTTTAAAGGTAAAAACTTTCTATCAGTACGTGTTGCCAGTTCTGACATATGGAACTTAAACTTGGGCTTTTAACAACACTGTCGTTTGTCCACATACTTAAATGTCTTAGAAAGCTACGCAACGGAGAATGCTCAACATTAGGCTCAGTGATCGCAAGTCCAATAAAGAGATTAGAAGACGATCAAAAGTAACAGATGTGATCCAGATGATTAGGATGTTAAAATTGAACTGGGGAGGATACATAAAAAGAATGGAAGACAACCGTTGGACACAGCGAATTCTCGAATGGTGACTAAGGGCAAGCAAAAGAAGTAGTGATACACCTTGGACTGATGACATCAAGCAAATTGCTGGCCACGAATAGATGCAAAATACAGCAAACAGATATGCTTCTTTTTCTTTAAGTACCGTGTCCTTTTAGGCATGGGTAGCTTCCATGACAATTTGCCGATATCGTTCTCGATCTTGCGAGGCATGTAATAATTCATCTGCTGATAAACCAGTCCATTGACGAAGGATTCGGAGCCATGAATATTTCTTCGTCTTCTTCTTCTTATATTAGGCCTGTTGGCCTGTTCTTAACCGATCTTGAGCTTGTATTCGTATCTGTGATGTTGACTGTTAGCTATCTCGTCACCTTTTAAAGGGCCTTCCTATTGGTCTCCTGCCTGTGGGCTTCGAATCCCTGGCTATACGGACTATTCTCCCGCTATCCATTCTCGTCACATGCTAATTCCACTCTCGGCGTCTCTGTCTTCCCCACCGTACTATATCTTGTATGTTACAGAGATCTCTTATTCTGTCGTTCGGTATTCTGTCTCTCAGTGTTTTCCCAGTTATTGACCTTAACGTTCTCATTTCTGATGTTCTCAGTATCCTCTTAGCTTCTGCTGAGTTACATCTTGTTTTTATCGCGTACGTCATGATCGGTCTTACACATGATTTGTATATGCGTACTTTCCCTTCCTATCATATCTTTGTTTCTCCAGATGACATCCCTCAGACATCCTGACACGTAATTGGCTTTATTTGGTTGCTTTCGGACGCTCTCTTTAACATTTCCATAACTACATATTTCGACTCTCAGATATTGGAATCTCGAGACTTGTGCAATTAGTTTGTTGTTAATTACTAATTTGTATCTTATGGGTTTCCTTGACACTACCAGGGATTTTGTCTTAGCTGTTGATATTTTCATGTTGTAGTTCTTCGCCACCATATTAAAAGTTTTCGGAGACTAAGATTGCGTCGCCAGCATAACAGAGGATTTTTATTTGTGAATATTTGAATATTTCTTCCTATTAATTGATTGAACACACCTAAAGGAGGCTTATATCCGACAATGGATGGAATAGGTTTTGCTGATGATGATGATGGGCGCAACATCTTTAAGAACTAAAACCTTGTTGTTACTCTGCTAGTATTATAATTTCAGTTTATTTATCATCCCTTCAGTTGTAGATTTTAGTGTTATATTTATTAAAATTAACTTCTCGGTAGGTCCGATTTGTCCTTTTTGAACAGAGCTTATAGGGTGCTTGATCTTCACTCTTGCCGCATTTTGTCTTGCTCTATTATTTTTTGGATTACTTTTTACAGTTGTCTGGTCAGATCTGCTCCTCCGTACTTTCGGAGTTCATCCGGACCTTTGTGCTCAACTCGTGATTTTTACTTATTGCTTTCTTTACCTCACCCTCCTCAATGTTTATTTCTTTGTTTGTCGTCACTTCTAGTGTTCATGGTTCATTATCATCACCTTTAACAAATAGGGGTCAAAAGTAACCTGTTCATGTTTAATTATGAATATGTCTCGTTTTTAAAAAACAAAAAAATTGTTTTCAATTTTTTTTTGATTATTATTTAATAATATAAAGGTCGCTTCGGACTTCGTTTCCTTTCTTCATTATTTTAAAATTGTCAGTAGCAGATGTTCAATGTAAAATGGTAGCCATTGTACAGTACTCACATTAATGTGATAACTTATTTATTTTAAGGGTTTTTTACCCATGACCAGAGGCTTAGCCCTCTGTCAATTTGAAATTTTTTAATTAGCCCTATCAATGAACACAAAACTTTTCGAAAACCTCCAAAAAATAAAGGAAGGATGAAAATCTGGGACTCGATAGTTGAAATTGTTTATTATTATTTAAGAAAAAGTTTACAATTCTACAAAATGGAGGGGATATTTTACAAAAATTGGGAAACACGGGGTGAAAAATGTTTTCTCGGGGGTGAAAAAACCTATGTTCAAAATACTCCGGAATTGGATAAAATAACTAATTCTAAGCAACTTTTGTTCTATAGAGTTTTTTCACTAAGTTAATACTTTTCAAGTTATTTGCGAGTGAATATGTTCATTTTTAACAAAAATAAAACATGTTTTTGGACGGCTTGTCGCAGATAAATTAAAAAATAAGTATTTTAACGAAACAAATATTCTTAATAAAATTCTTATTCGTCAAATTCCAAATCGAATATCTCAACTTGAAATAAAAAATACGGAGCACTTTTCGGGGAAAACTCATTACAACTTTTTTAAAGTGTGTAAAAAAGGTTTATCCTTGTTTTTTCAAAAAACTTCTAACATTAAAAGTAAGTGCGTTAGGTGAAAATCACCTCTTAATTAGCTTCCCAAATAAAATTAATCGTTACCGCTTTACAAATTACTTTAATTATATATTAATTATATGATCTATAAGTTTCATTGGTACAAAGTGCTCATTTTTGGAAAAAAATAGTTTTAAAATAATTTTTTTTTTTAATTTTGAAATTGTTTTTTAATTTTATTCAAGTTAACTTAAAAATTATTAGTAATAATAAAAATCTCAAAGAATAATAAAATGTACGTTTTGCTTTTTTGAATATTTTTGGATATTTTGTTTTCTTCTTAGACAAAAATTGGTTATGCTCTGGCTGTTCAAAATTTGCATAAACTCGTCATTAGTTACTCGTTCAAGCCATTTTAACTACAGCCTTTTCAAAAATAAGCACTTTGGACCGATGAAACTTACATATCATATTAGTCCAGAAAGCCAATGCGCATCCGCTAGGAAAAATATTCTAATTCGGATTTTTTGCACAATCTTACTCAAAAAGGACTCCTTTTAACAAATTTCCATGTTGCCAGGACCAAAAGGTGGTCAAAAATTTTTTAAACGTTTTTTTTTGTTTCTTCCTAAAATTATTTTTTTTGCAAGGAAAAAAGTTTTTTTAGGTTTTTTGGATCATTCCAAACAGAAAAGGTCTTTAGTGATTTTTCTCTAAAAATGATAGTTTTTGACATATAAGCGATTAAAAATTGAAAAATTGCGAAATCGGCCATTTTTAACCCTCAAAAACTATTTAAAAAACTGAAAATTTGAATGTTGCCAAGGTAGGTAGATATTCTTTAAACATCCATTGATGAAACCCCGAAGAGTTTTTTGCAATACAATATTCAAAACTCCTTTGTTTTTTAATTGCTAAGCAAGCGTGCGCGACACTATTTTCCACCGATAGTATGGTGCAAATGAAAGGAATAAATTCGTTATTTCGTAAACCGGCAACTTTAAGGAAAAATCCCGAAACAGGTCGATTTTTATTTTTAAGTTATGATATTGTGGCATATATGGTATACTAGTGACGTCATCCGTCTGGGCGTGATGACGTAATCGATGATTTTTTTAAATAAGAATAGGGGTCGTGTGGTAGCTCATTTGAAAGGTTCTTCAATTCTCTATTCAGTAATGTAAACATTTAGATAATTATTTATACAGCGTGTCCTTCTACTTCTTTTGTTGTCAAATAATTTAATTTAATAAAAATTTTTTGGACACCCTGTATAAATAATTATGTAAATGTATATATTACTGAATAGAGAATTAAAGAACCTTTCAAATGAGCTAGCACATGACCCCTATTCTCATTTAAAAAAATCATCGATTACGTCATCACGTCCAGATGGATGACGTCACTAGTATACCATATATGCCACAATATCATAACTTAAAAATAAAAATCGACCTGTTTCGGAATTTTTCCTTAAAGTCGCCGGTTTAGGAAATAACGAATTTATTCCTTTCATTTGCACCATACTGTCGGTGGAAAATAGTGTCCCGCACGCTTGATTAGCAATTAAAAAACAAAGGAGTTTTGAATATTGTATTGCACAAACCTCTTCGGGATTTCATCAATCGATGTTTAAAGAATATCTGCCTACCTTGGCCACATTCAAATTTTCAGTTTTTCACATAGTTTTTGAGGGTTAAAAATGGCCGATTTCACAATTTTTCAATTTTTAATCGCTTCTATGTCAAAAACTATCATTTTTAGAGAAAAGTCACTCAAGACCTTTTCTGTTTAGAATGATCCAAAAAACCTAAAAAACTTTTTTCCATGCAAAAAAAAATAATTTTAGGAAAAAAACAAAAAAAAACTTTTAAAAAATTTTTGACCACCTTTTGGTCCTGGCAACATGCAAATTTGTTAAAAGGAGTCCTTTTTGAGTAAGATTGTGCAAAAAATCCGAATTAGAATATTTTTCCTAACGGATGCGCAGTGGCTTTCTGGACTATATAGATAATATCTAATCAAAGCAACTTGTGAAGCGATAACGATTAAATTTATTTGGGGTGCTAATTAGGGGGCGATTCTCGCGATTCTCTTTACCAAAAAATAAGAGGGATCAATAATATTTTAATGTTTAAATTTTTTTTGAAAACCAAAAATAAACCTTTTTTTACACACTTTAAAAAAGTTGTAATGAATTTTTCCCGAAATGTGCTTCGTTTTTTGGTTATTTAACATTGAAATATTCGATTTGGAATTTAACGAAGAAGAACCTACTTTTCATTAGCTACAACTCTGCTTCTACTGGATATATAGACTTCATACCTACACCATCTTTTTTAAATTTTTTTAAGCTCCATTTTTGCTAAGAATATTTTTTTGATAAAATATTTACTTTTTGAGGTATTTGCGAAAAACCGCCCAAAAACATGTTCTTTCTTGTTAAAAATGAACATATTCACTCATAAATAACTCGAAAAGTATTGATAGTGAAAAAACTCCATATAACAAAAGTTGTTTAGAATTAGTCATTTTATCCAATTCCGGACTTATTTTGAATAAGTCAGATTTTTCTTTGATCGGGCTAAATGTGTTGTTCAACGATTCAACAATTTTTTTGATGTATTTTTATACATATGGGACGTAGGTTCCTTACACCTTTGTATTTTTTATGAATAAGTCACTTCACTTAGTCTTTTTATAGGAAAGCTCTGATGATGGCATTTTGATATGCTATAAGTACTTTGCTGATTTAAACATACACCCGTTTGCCGTTTTGATCGTTTTTATCTTCTTTCTATGTCCTCTGATTATCCTCTATATTTCTCTTCTCTTTCTGTGTGCTATTGAAGTCGTATTTCATCTGTTTTGAGAAGCTTTTACAGTTTTTCCTTTTTATTTTGTATAAATTTATTTAGGTACTAAATTATTTTTGTACTAAACAATAATTGTCTCAATGAAGTTTGACAATTTTAGAATAAAATTTATAGTAAAATAAAACACACTTTTATTTATAAACCAATTTTATTATACATTTATTAAGTTTCAACTTATTAATACAATATATACATTTAAAAACTCTATGTTATAACATCATGCTATAAAAATGTCCAACAATCTCTTTGGTGATATTTAGCTTGACAGATTTTAAGTGATTCAATATTTTGTAATTGGTTTAAAATCATTATATTTATTTCAAGATGTTTTCCCAAGGATACATTTTTCTAATAAAACCATATTAACCGACTAGAAAAAATATTAAAAAAATAATTTGTTGAATAAAACATTGTTTAAAACCCTTTTTTTAATCGCATTAGTTCTCGTCAATAAAGGACGCATGTAAAGTTCCTTATGTGATAAAGAAAGACAGATTTTATGACATATATTATGGTATGTATCGGCACAGAACTACTAACTACACAGAAGCGAATCTGACTGTCGTTTCCATTGATTTTGTTGGGACCGAATTATTTGACCTTGAACAGGATGCTAAGCCACCAAACCATCATGTCAGCATCCCATTCAGCACTGATGATGATCTGTAATCAGATCTAAAACTAATTCTGCTTTTGTTATGTAGCCCTTTTTAGGGAATTTCAATAAATATATGTAGTACCTTTTATAAAGGATTTTACTTAAATTTTTCGTGATATATGGCATACAGCCAGCTACCGAAAAACGTCTTCCTTGTGGATTTGTTAATTTATTTAACTCAAAATACATCTTACTGCTGTCAGAAAAGATAGAAAAACATTTATTTGAGAAATAAACATTGCTTTTCACTTAAATTAAATGTTCAAACTGCCAAGAGGCTGGTGCCTCTTTCTTAAACGAAAAGCAATGTTTATTTATGAAATAAACATTTTTTTTTATATTTTCTCACATCGATAAAATGTATTTCGAGTTAAATAAATTACATACATTCTTCTTTTTGCGTCAATTCATTTAATTAAATAATTATTTTTTGCCACCCTGTATAAATACTGATGTTAATGTTTATATTACTAAATAGAGAATTGAATGACTTTTCAAATCAGCTACCGTTCAACCCCTACTTCCATTTAAAATAATCGTCGATTACGTCATCACGCCCAAATGACTGACGTCACTATTGTGACATATTTATAATATATGTCAAAAAATCATAATTTAAAAATAAAAATTGACCTGTCTCGGGATCTTTCTTCGTTCTCCAAAGTGGTGATTCTTGAAAAAACGAATTTTTTCCATAATTTTGAATCTTTCTATATATTTTCAGTCTGATTATAATATATTTAAATGGTAACTAAAATCTTTGCTAGTGTAAATATAATTTTTGTTTGAGTGTTAATGTTTTTTAAAAAAGTGTTTTTCCAAAGAGCATTCATATAATTGGCGTAGTCAGCAGGATTTCATATTTCGTGTCACTTTCAGGTAAAAAGCATTAATCGCCGCCCATGGTTCTAATACAACACCTTCACAAGGGCGTGAGTTAATGAGTTTTCCAACACAAAACCAAAACACCAGATGCTGAAAAATTTGATTATTGCCATTTCCACGTTCAATTGTTTTTCAAGAAGTTTGCTTTTATAAAGGAACAACAGAAACCGTCATATGTGTTAATAAAAAACGGAAAGGACGAGGCAATTATCCTTATGTCCTTAAGTGCATTGTCCGGCGTTGTTAAATCTGGACTTTTTGGAGGCCAATGCATTGGTACAGGACAGTTTGGAGAACCTCGTCTAATCCATCGGTCCGGGAAGATTTCATTCAGGTGGTTGCGGACAGCGACAGCAAGTGACAACAAAAATTGGACTAGTAATAAGAGATTATTATTATTACTGTAAAGTGACTTTACGGCCACCCGTTTGGACTAATCTCAGACTATTATAATTTATGATATTAGTCCTATATTATTCTAGTCTGACTATAAATATGTTTAAATTATAAATAAAATATTTTCTAGTTTAAATAAAATTTGAGTTAATGTTTTTTAAAAAAGTGTTTTTCAAGAAACATTCATAATTGGCGCAGTCAGAAGGATTTCGTAATTCATGTAATTTTCAGGTAAAAAGCATTAATCCACGCCCATGGTTATAATATAAAACCTCCACAAGGGCGTGAGTTAATGAGTTTTCCAGCACAAAAACCAAAACACCAGATGCTGAAAAATTTGATTATTTCCATTCCCACATTCGCCACGTTCAATTGTTTTTGTTAAGAAGTTTGCTTTTACAAAGGAACAACAAAAACAGTCATAGATAATCATATCAGTGTTAATAAAAAACGGAAAGGACGAGGCGCAAACGGCTACTTTAAGAAAAACTTTTTTTATCACAGTAGGTCTCGTCAATTAAGGACGCATATAAAGTTCCTTATGTAATAAAGAAAGACGGTTTTTATACAATAAAAGCGACAGTGACAGAAAATATGGGCTCTTCCAATTTAGACTTTATGAAAAAGTTGTTTGCTAACATTCTTTATACTCTTTCTTTTGAAAGCCATTGATTTATGTCGTTTAGTAGGTTTTCAGGAAAACTTTTAAGCGAGAGAAGCTGTTCTCAAGAGAGAATTTAATAAAAAGTGAATTCAATAATATATTTTAAACACTTTTTAATATATAGTGTATATGGTAGAACTACTACCTTAATGAAATCAAAATAATTTTTTATGAAAAATTTACCTACAAATTGCAACAAGAAGATGTCCTCAAATTGCAAAAAAATGGAATTACATATAATAAAAAAATAGGTTGAAAAAAATTGAACTTCAAAATTCCAAATCGTTATACGTAAACATATGTATTTTTTGGCTTCCAATGGAGCAATTTTATTCTTTTGTTTTAGTCGGATGTAACTCGAACAGAAAAACCTAAATTACGCATTACCAAATTCCACAGATGCTTTAATTTTGTTATAAATAAATTAATTTACTTGGGTTGTATTTTTTTTTAGAAAACTTACCAAACCTGTATATTTTAATGCTCTAAATACAAATATTTTCAAAAATGAATAACCATTTTCAATTTCGTTGCAAAACGAAAATACAGCCGCATCATATTCCAGTCCAATCAGAGAGTGCAGCAAGCACCTCTACCGGTTTCGAAACTTATTAGTCTCTCATCAGGAGGCACATATGCTGCTCTCTCTGATCCAACCAAAACAAACACCGGCGTGCAGTCACGGATTGCAACGAACGAAATGGTATAGATGCCCTAGCGGCAACTGCTAGCAAAAGACTAAGTTTTCAATCTAATGGCATATAAAACAACATAATGTTGCTCTACATCCCACCAGTGTTTTCAGTCTGGTGGGATGTAGGGCAACAAATATTTTCATTTGAAAGCTCTCATTGTTGGCATTCCGGCATTGAGGAAATTACTGACAGTGTTCATTTTGCGGATAGATGGTGCTTCACCCCATTTAGCTCTCGCTATCCGCAACCGCTTGAATGAAATCTTCCCAGAGCGATGGATTAGACGAGGTTCTCCAAATTATCCTTAACCGATGCCGTGGCCTCCAGAAAATCCAGATTTGACAACACTGGACAATACTACGGAGTTTCATTAAAGAGGAAGGTTAGAACACGCAGATATATTTGGAATGAGAATTTGCTGAGTCATCTTGTTTCTTAAAGAGTAGTTCGTCAACTTTTTACATCAGTGATTCGATGCATACTGTATGTAATTGTATAAAAATGGTCATTTTAAATAAAAAATGGCTATGAGCCTTAAATTTGTCTATTAAATGCGATTTAAAAGTGACACCCTGGAAAAAGAGGGTCGATTATATCGTTGGAAAGCAAAGTTTATTGCGATTTTTTTATCACAGAAAATAAAGTCTCGAACGGTATTTCTCCTCTGGAAAGCAAAGTTTCTGCAATAACTCTTTGGAAATTCCTAGGATCACTTCTAACATTTCTTCTCCTGGAAATATAATGGCATCGTTGGAAAACGAAGTGGTTATCGATATTTCGTCTTTTGAAGAAAATCTAAGACATTGAATAGATGACAGAGGGAAAAGGGGCAACAGAAAAAGGTATTCGATCAATTAAAGCAGAGACGAAAGACGACGTAAAGTGTAAGTTAGAGCCTTCTTCTTCTGCTTCTTTCTGTTTGTATGTAGGCTTTAAAGAATATTTTTTCTTCAATATTAGCCTCCTTAACTGTTTAAGTTATCGCACTACCTTTTTCTTGGTCTGCCAATATTTCTTCGTCTATTTGGTGACTTATCTCGTGCTATTCGTAATTCGTACTATCATATCCTCTGCCATTCTACTAATGTGTTCGTTCCACTCCTGTTTCCGTTTTTCCGTTTTGTCACCCATCCATTTATGTCTTCTACATCGCATGATCTTCTTATGTTTTCTTTTCTCTCCCTATCCAACAGACTTTTCTCTGATATTCGTCGGAGTATTTTCATCTCTGTTGTTTCTAGTAGTCGTCTCGTTTTAGATGTGTCAGGTCTTGTCTCCGCCGTGAATGTCAATATAGGTCTAATTGCTGCTTTATAGATTCTTGCTTTTGCGTCTTGTATTAGGTGTTTGTTCTTCCAGATTGTGTCATTAAAAGATCCCGCCGCTTTACTTGCTTTTAAGCTTTGTTGTCGTACTTCCTCTTCAACATCTCCGTAACTGGTTATATCTATTGCAAGATATCTAAACCTTGCATCCTGTTTTATTATTTTCCCATCAATTTCGAATTTACATCATAGTGGGTATTTAGATGTTGTCATACATTTGTTTTTTTCTGATCATATTATCATATTGTATTGAAGATGTGTGTTAATCTTTGGAGATTAACAGTTGGAGCCAAAGCCGACATTTCGAATGCAAACAGTTCGAATCAGCTGCCAGAGCGAATAAATGGTCCGAAAAAGAAAAGGGTAAACCTGGCTATGGCTTTTCGATGTTTTAGAACCAGCCGTACACGACATAAATGACTTTAAAAAACTTCAAAACTTCAAAAAACAAAAAAAGAGGAAACATACGATATGGTCACTAATACCAGTCATAGTTCAAAACTTGGAACACCCTGTGGAATATTCTAGCTTTTACAAAATACTGAAATTACGACCCAAATATAGCCTCAGGTTTTCTTAATATTTTGTTTCTTGATTCATTCGCTTATGTTGGATAATAAAAAAGTTAAGCACTTTAACAACTACCCCTGTTTTTCGTCAATACAGGGTGTTTTTAAACAAGTATGGAAAACTTTAAGGGGTAATTCTGCATGATAAAATAATGACAGTTTGCTTTATAAACGTATGCCCGCAAATGTTTCTTTTCCGACATAGGGGAAATTGTTCTTAGTCCAGAAAGCCACTGCGCATCCGCTAGGAAAAATATTCTAATTCAGATTATTTGCACAATCTTACTCAAAAAGGACTCCTTTTAACAAATTTGCATGTTGCCAGGACCAAAAAGTGGTCAAGAATTTTTTAAACGTTTTTTTTTTGTTTTTTTCCTAAAATTATTTTTTTTTGCACGGAAAAAGTATTTTTTAGGTTTTTTGGATCATTCCAAAGAGAAAAGGTCTTTAGTGACTTTTCTCAAAAAATGATAGTTTTTGACATATAAGCGATTAAAAATTGAAAAATTGCGAAATCGGCCATTTTTAACCCTTAAAAACTATGTGAAAAGCTGAAAATTTGAATGTTGCCAAGGTAGGTAGATATTCTTTAAACATCTATTGATGAAATCCTGAAGAGTTTTTTGCAATACAATATTTAAAACTCATTTGTTTTTTAATTGCTAATCAAGCGTGCACGACACTATTTTCCACCGACAGTATGGTGCAAATGAAAAGAATAAATTCGTTATTTCGTAAACCGGCGACTTTAAGGAAAAATCCCGAAACAGGTCGATTTTTATTTTTAAGTTATGATATTGTGGCATATATGATATACTAGTGACGTCATCCATCTGGACGTGATAACGTAATCGATGATTTTTTTAAATGAGAATAGGGGCCGTGTGCTAGCTCATTTGAAAGGTTCTTCAATTCTCTATTCAGTAATATAAACATTTACATAATTATTTATACAGGGTGTCCAAAAATTTTTTATTAAATTAAATTATTTGACAAAAAAAGAAGTAGAAGGACACCCTGTATAAAAAATTATGTAAATGTTTACATTACTTGATGGAGAATTGAAGAACCTTTCAAACGAGCTACCACACGACCCCTATTCTCATTTAAAAAAATCATCGATTACGTCATCACGCCCAGACGGATGACGTCACTAGTATACCATATATGCCACAGTATCATAACTTAAAAATAAAAATCGACCGGTTTCGGGATTTTTCCTTAAAGTCGCCGATTTTCGAAATAACGAATTTATTCCTTTCATTTGCACCATACTGTCGGTGGAAAATAGTGTCGCGCACGCTTGGTTCGCAATTAAAAAACAAAGGAGTTTTGAATATTGTATTGCAAAAAACTCTTCGGGATTTCATTAATCGATGTTTAAAGAATATCTACCTACCTTGGCAACATTCAAATTTTCAGTTTTTCACATAGTCTTTGAGGGTTAAAAATGGCCGATTTCGCAATTTTTCAATTTTTAATCGCTTATATGTCAAAAACTATCATTTTTAGAAAAAAGTCACTAAAGACCTTTTCTGTTTGGAATGATCCAAAAAACCTAAAAAAACTTTTTTCCATGCAATAAAAATAATTTTAGGAAAAAAACAAAAAAAAAACGTTTAAAAAATTTTTGACCACCTTTTGGTCCTGGCAACATGGAAATTTGTTAAAAGGAGTCCTTTTTGAGTAAGATTGTACAAAAAATCCGAATTAGAATATTTTTCCTAGCGGATGCGCAGTGGCTTTCTGGACGATCTTACAAACTGACGATTTATTTATTGCTCTAAAACGGTTTGTGATATGCAAATGAAATTTGCTAGATTTTAAGAGGTAGTTATTGTGCATTTTTTGGCATACAATTAAGAATTTTATATTTACCATTGACGTGCATACGGGTATAAATATTTTAGATATATTCCGTATGCACGCCAATGGTGAATATAAAATTCTTTTCTAAGTCTTTTAGGTCTTTTAGTCCTTTTCCGATTACACTTTTTTGGCATATGGGTAAGTCCGATTTAAATACATAGCTTAGTTTACCAAACGCTGCCCAGGTTAATCCTATGCGACGTGGGAGCTCGCACGTATGGTTATCTCTTTCCAACCGAATTTCATGTCCCAAGTACTTATTATACAGGGTGTTTCATTGGGAAACGGAAATACTTTAATGGTGAATAGAGGCCACCAAGGTGGTTCCAGGTATACTAAATTTTTTGCCCTACCGGCTTTTATATCCGAGTTACAGGGTGTTTTATCAATTTTGCTCAATTCTTTCCTAAGCCATAACTTTAGAACCACCCTGTATATTTTTTTAATATTTGGTACACTTATCTCTCATTCAAAACCCAAACGACCGACATACTAATCACAAGAAAAATCCAGGTCCGTATTAACAAAAAATTATAAAATATTTGTGACCTTAAAACAACACCCTGTATATTGAAATTTTGAAAATTTCAAAATTTTTTGAAAGACCCAATTATTAATCACAAGAAAAATCCAGTTCCGGATTAACAAAAAAACATAAAGTCATTGTGACCTTGAAACAACACCCTGTATATTGACATTTTCAAAAATTGTTTGCACATTTGAAAAGACCACAAAAATCCGAGTTTATCGGTCAACTTTGATTTTTTGTGCAAAAATTTATTAACTTTAATTTTGAAAGTAAATATATTCCAATTTTTAAGAACCCTGAAATTAATAAGCAGGTTTTTAAAGCACTTTTATTAATAAATCAGTCAAGTTAATGAATAAATACTAATTTTAAAAATATTCAGTTAATATTTACAGCATCAGAATGACTTACTTACTAATCACAAGAAAAATCCAGGTCCGTATTAACAACAAAATACAAAGTAATTGTGAGCTTGAAAAAACACCCTGTATATTGAAATTTTTAAAATACGCTTGCACCCCTGAAAAGAGCACGAAAAACTAAGTTTAATGTCCTGCTTTAATTATTTGTGCAGACAATTTAATGACATTACTTTTGAAATTATATCGAAATTTTTATTATGAGTTCCCAGAGTTCTTCATATTTCGACATAATTTCAAAATTAAATTCATTAAATTGTCTGGCCAAAAAATTTAAGCTAACGATTAAACTTAGTTTTTGGTACTCTTTTCATACCTATGTGCAAACGGATTTTGAAAATCTCAATATACAGGGTGTTGTTTCAAGGTTACAATTCCTTTATATTGTTTTGTTAATCCGGACCTGGATTTTTGTTGTGACTTGTAAGTGGGTCATTCGAATGTCGTAAATAACTATTGAATATTTTTAAAATGGGTATTTATTTAATAACTTTAATAATTTATTGTTAAAAGTGCTTTTAAACTCTGCTTTTTAATTTCAGTGTTCTTAAAAGTATCAATATAGTTAATTTCAAAATTAAAGTCATTATATTTCCTTCACAAAAAATTTAAAAGCAAACCGATAAACTCAGATTTTTGTTGTCTTTTCAAATGTACAAACAAATTTTGAAAATTTCAATATACAGGGTGTTGTTTCAAGATCACAATTACTTTATTTTATTTTGTTAATCCGGACCTGGATTTTTCTTGTGATTAATAATTGGGTCGTTCCAATGTGGTAAAAAAGTATTGATTAATTTTAAAATAAGTATTTATTCAATAGCTTTAATAATTTATAATAAAAAGTGAATAATACCTCCTTTTTAATGTCAGAGTTCTTAAAAAATTCAATATAATTTTAAAATTAAAGTCATAAAATTGTCTGGCCGAAAAATTGAAGCGAACGATTAGACTTAGTTTTTTGTGCTCTTTTCAAATATGCAAACAGATTTTTAGAATTTCAATATACAGGGTGTTGTTTTAAGGTCACAAATACTTTATAATTTTTTGTTAATCCGGACCTGGATTTTTCTTGTGATTAGTATGTCGGTCGTTTGGGTTTTGGATGAGACACATGTGTACCAAATATCAAAGAAATATACAGTGTGATTCTAAAGTTATGGCTTAGGAAAGAAATTGGCAAAATCGATAAAACACCCTGTAACTCGGTTATAAAAGTAGGTAGGGCAAAAAATGTAGTATACCTAGAACCGCCTCGGTGACCTCTATTCACAATTAAAGTATTTCCGTTTCCCAATGAAACACCCTGTATAAGATGCAGTCTGCTCAATATCCATTCCATCAACAACAATATTACTAGACGAAGCAACGAAGCACTAAAAAGCCCAAAACCTAGGAATTTTGTGCAGTAAGATGAATCGTCATGGAACTTTTTGCATTCGATTAGAGAGAGTGTCAGGCAAATTTGTGAACTAAATTCATCTAGGGCAAAAATTTTTGTACATAAGAAAATGCATTTTAAAAGTGCATCTCGAAGAGGTGAAAATGAAAAATTTAGAACTTGGGAAATATTGACGGAAATGAGTTGAATCTTTACACTCGGGGGTTTTGGGGATCGCTGAGCACGAATTTCATATCGGGGATGTCTCCAAGGTACCTGGTGCCCACGGTGGAACTCGTTGCCTAGAGTTCTATGTTATAATCACTAAAAATCAGTCAATATCCATTAGTCGGGGGGTTTTTGGGGTGGATGGCCACGAATTTAATGTTGGCAATGGCATCCAACATACCTGTTGCCCAGGGTGGAACCCGTCGCCTAGAGTTTTTAGTTATAATTTTCCAAAATCAGCCAAAAACTATTACCCTGGGAGTTTTGGGGGTCGCTGAGTACGAATTTCATGTAGGGGATGGTCTCCAAGGTACCTGGTGCCCAGTGTGGAACTCGTCGCCTGGAGTTTTACGTTGTAACCATTCAAAACCAGTCAATGACCATTACTCGGGGGGTTTTTGTGGTCTCTGAGTACAAATTTCATGTCGGAGATGGTCTCCAAAGTACCTGTTGCCTAGGGTGGAAGTCTGCAGTTTTATGTTATATTTGGGGGTCGCTAAATATATTTTTCATTAATAATTTTTCTTAAAACACTTTTATATTTTATCCTAAAAAGTTACCTATTTAAAAATTATTTAAAATTTTTTCGCTTTTATATCAGTTGTCGTTAAATTTTGACACTAATTACATTTATGAAATTTTGACATAATTGGCATTTCAAGGGTAATTAAGTTATATCAGCAATTTTTTGTGTTTTCTGCGGTAATATTTTAATTTTTAGATTTCTAGTCTGCTTTTATATAAAAAAACAGTGGTTTTTAGAACTCTTTAGCGACGTATTAGTATAATATAATGTTGATGGATTATCGTCGAAGGCCGATATGATCAACCAAAAAAGAAGATGTATATGGTGATTTTTCTATTGACTTTCTTGGGTGTGAATCTGTCTTTTTATTTTACTGCTCCTGGTTTAAAAACAAAGCATAGTATATATGTGAATACCTCCAAGCTACACTTTTATGTAGTTCTGTTCTTTTAAAAAATTTTAATTAATTATAAAAAAACATCTAAAAAGTGATACCGTATTTAAAGCAAAGTAAGTTTTTAATGTTGGTGTTCTGAAAAAGTCATATATTTTATATTTATTAGTTTTGTTAATTACAGAATAAATAATAATATTATAATATCAAGCTGTTTAAGATTAGTATTAAAGGAATCTTCATTATCTACACTCTATAGCTGCGCTGTTTTATAATTTTGGTTTTCGAAATTGCGGAAGAGAGAAATTTGTGTAACTTCAAGTAAGTAAATATATTTTTTATTTTGTTTTAATTTTTTATTAATTTTTTTATTATATTATACAAATAAATTGATTATGAATACGTGCACTAACATTTAATTTAACACGTATTTTTTAGATTATTGTATACCTACCTTAAAGACCATCGCCAACATGAAATTGATGCCCAACGACCCCTAAAACCTTCATAGTAATGGTTATTGACTGATTTTGTATGATTAGTCCATAAAACTCCAGGCGACGAGATCCACCCTGGGCACCAGGTAACCAGAGACCATCACCGTCATGAAATTCATGTTCAGCGACCCCCAAAACTCCGACCCCCAAAACTCCCCGAGTAATGGTTTCAAATGATTTGTAATAATTATAACATAAAACTCTAGACGACAAGTTCTACTTTGGGCACCAGGTACCTTGGAGACCATCGAACACATGAAATTATTGTTCAGCGACCCCCAAAATCCTCAGAGTAATGGTTATTGACTGATTTTGAATGATTATAGCATAAAACTCCTGGCGACGAGTTCCACCCTGGGCACCAGGTATGTTGGAGACCATCGCCAACACTAAATTCGTGGCCGGCGACCCCAAAAACCCCCCGAGTAATGGATATTGACTGATTTTTAATGATTATAACGTAAAACTCTAGGCGACGAGTTCCACCGTGGGCAGCAGGTACCTTGGAGACCTTCGCCGATATGAAATTCGTACTCAGCGATCCCCAAAACCCCCGATTATAAAAATTCAACTCATTTCCATCAATATTGCCTGAGTTCTAATTTTTCATTTTCACCTCTTCGAGATGCACTTTTAAAATGCATTTTCTTATGCACAAAAATTTTTGCCCTAGACGAATTTAGTTCACAAAGTTGCCTGACACTCTCTCTAATCGAATGCAAAAAGTTGCATGACGATTCATCTTACTGCACAAAATTCCTAGGTTTAATGCTTCGTTGCTTCGTCTATACGATTTAGCACCAGATTAGTCATTATTTCCGTCTTGTTGATGTTAATCTTTATTGTGGTAGATATATTTTATCGTGTTCGTGTAGCGATGGTCTATTCGGCATTCTGTCAAAGCTTTTAGCATTTTCTGCTGGTTTATGGTATCGAACACTTTCTCATAGTCCACGAATTTCAGTGCCAATGGTTTGTGTTATTCTGCCGACTTCCCTATCAAGTTTTTATTACCAGGAAGTGGTAGTATAGGCTGATAGAAGTCTAACTTAGCCTCCAGTCTTTTTTTGATCATTTTTGTGAAAAGTTTATATACGTATGATAGCAGACTGATAGGACGGTAGTTTATTAGATGTGTTATGTCACCTTTCTTGTGCAATAAAACAATGACTGCATTGTTCCATTGAGAAGGGGTTTTTCCTTGGTAAATGCATTCGGTGGAAAGTTTGGCCAAAACCTGGATAATTTTATTTCCATCTTGTTTGATTGACTCGATCACTACTCCATCATCGCCAGGGGATTTATTATTTTTCATTTCTGCCAGTGTCTTTTTAACTTCGTATGGTGTTATTTCTGGCATTAATTCTGATCCCTGGTTGGTGATTTTGTGTAGCGGCTGATCTTGCCTTGCGATGGTCCTCTCATACATTTCGCGATAAAACGATTCGACAACCTTAAGGAGTTCGGCTCTATCCGTAGCAATGTTGTTGTCTTTGTTTCTTATTCTGCACATAATTTTGTTGCCAATGTTATTAGTATTTCGCCGCAAAACCTTTAAACTTTTGTTTTCTTGAATTATTTGAGTTATTTCTCTTGTATTATTTTCTCTTATGTCTTTTTGGATTTATCTGTGGATTTATTTAGATACAAAAAACAAAATACTCTTTAACAGGAAACCAATTAAATAATATATCTGAGTTATTTAAAATCTGTTTTTATTAACCAAACTATTCCAAAACCCATTAAAGATACTATTAACTTAATTCTACCACTCTCCAATAACGTTGTAAGGCTTAACCTTATTTAAGACAAACAAGCTGGCAAAAGTAGAAGTATTATCTTTGCACTAGGAACGCGGTTGCTTGAAATTAAACTAATTCTAATAAAAATAAAATCCAAGATTCGTTTAAAATTGGTGTCGAGAATTGAGTATACTCAGAGATCTAATTAAATTGTGCAGCGTACCTTAAATCTCTCTGGCCTCAAAAAGTGTTCGATTTGACACAATTACATTAAAGAGAAACCGAGTTATTTTAATGAAAGTGGATTTTAAAGTTTAATACTTGCCTGGCGTTTCTAACAAATTTTTGTTGTAGGAAAATAAGAAGCTTGCGACATCAACTACTCTTAGTAATTTCCATTAGATCGAAAAATAAACAAATTATCTTTTCATTCGAGTTCCATGACCGCTATCGATCGTTGGATTTTTTATTTTTATTTATCGTACGGCATAGATACAATAAGAACACATAATTTAAAAAAAGTATATAAAACATTACATGAAGTATCACAAACGAACATCTAATGTATTAATATAATATAAAACATTTTCGGTCGCATTCAGGAACTCATCGAAAACTCCAGGGTACCGCCTTCGGGGGCATTCCTCAATAATGTGGCGGATGGTCTGCCGTTGCGCACCACAGTCACACTCAGGAGTAAGGGCCTTTCCCCATCTATGCAAGCTGTCAGCACATCTACCGGTACCTGTTCTTATTCTGTTCAGCGCCGTCCATGTATTGCGGGGCAGTTCAAAGCCTGGCGGTTTCTGATCGATACAGGCCATTTGGTGTGATTCCTGTGGTGAGTCGCTCTCCCATTGTCTTCTCCAAGCGTTGGTGAGGTCGAAAAAATGTTCCTGATGTAGGGAGGTGGCCCTTAACAATGGGGGTCTGGAGCGTAGTCTGTTCATTTCGATATCAAGTTTATCATGGTGGATGGGTAGTTGATGGTTAGCCTCGATTTTTCAATATTCTCTGAGAAGAGAATGACTTCTTCTTAGTTTCGGCGGTGAAATGTGACTCAGAATGGGAAGCCAATACTTCGGTGTTAGTCGAATTGTACCTGAGATAATTCGCATTGTCTGGTTTAATTGGGTGTCAATGATCTTCATGTGTTTGCTATTGAGCCATACCGGCGAAGCATATTCAGCCGCCGAGTATACGAGTCCGAGAGCGGATGATCTGAGTACGGAGGCTGAGGACCCCCATGTGGTGCCACATAGCTTTTGGATTATATTATTTCGCGTCTTCAGTTTTTCTGCCGTTCTTTGTAGGTATTCCTTAAAACTTAAAGTTCTGTCAAGAGTCACTCCAAGATATTTTGGTGTTGTTATGAATGAGTAGTATGTTTTCAAAGTGAACGGAGAGTTTTTTGTTGTCTTGGGCATTATTCAGATGGAAACAGCACACTTCAGTTTTCGTTGCATTGGACCGTAGCCTCCATTTGCCAAAATATTCACCCATAACAGCAAGGTCATCCGTCAGTATTGTTTCTGTAACATTCATGTTATTATGTCTTGCTGCAATGGCCCAATCGTCAGCGTAGCCAAATTTCTGCGAAGTTGTCCTAGGTAGGTCCGCGATGTATAAATTAAAGAGTAAGGGTGCCAAAACAGATCCCTGTGGCAGTCCATTGCTGAGCTTCATTTGGACACTTCTTAAGTTGCCCATTGTGACGTGAAAAGGTCTGTCGGTGAGCATGCTATCAATAAGTTTGGTTACCTTTTGGCATGGGATGGCACGGATCAGTTTGCACATTAGTCCTTGTCTCCAGACGGTGTCGTATGCAGCTGATAGGTCAATGAAAGCAACGGATGTTTTTTGCTTTCTTTGAAAACCTGCTTCAATATGTGTTGTTAGGGATAGGATCTGATATGTGCAGCTGCGGTTAGGTCTGAACCTAGATCGTTGGATACCTCTGATACCGTTGGAACCTCTGATCGTTGGATATTTTGTTGGCTCCCATATTCGCTATCGTGACTTTATTGAAAGCAGCTCTGGATAACAATATAGTCGATTTTCCGTACTATTATCTTAGATTATTCAGTCATGATGTTCATCTTATACCAGGACCAGGTTTATCTTGGATTTTTCCCTGAATTTTCTTCTTTAGGTGCCGTGTCTGTATTCAGACGTTGGCCGTCATCATTACAATTTCCTGAAACCTCTCTTTATCGGCTGCTGCGCGAAAGAATTCTTCTACTGTGCAGCCACACCATTGTCTAATATTACGCAGCCATGAAAGTTTCTTTCGACCAATCCATCTCTTTCCCTCCATTTTTCCTTGTTTTATAAGCTAAGCAGATGGTATTTAGGTCCTCGACTTATATGGCCAAAGTATTCTGTTTTTATCCTCTTTATGATGCTTACGAGTATGAGCAGACGTTCTGAATTCATCATTTGAAGAACATCTTCATTGGAAGTGTGAGAAACCCACGATATCTTTAGGATTCGTCGATAGCACCACAAGTCGAATGCTTCTATTTTATTTAGCATTGTTATTTTTAACGTCCATGTCTCACAACCATACAATAAGATAGACCACACATAACATTTCAGGACCTTCTTTCGAATATTCATCGACAGGTTTCTGTTACATAAAACGGGTTTCCAGGTCATAAAAGCCTTTCGTAATATTTCGATCCTAGTTATTATCTCTTCATCACAGTCACAATTTCCATTTAACCCGCTGCCAAGGTACTTGAAATTATTCACCCGTTCTAACTCCTCTCCAGAAAGCTGACCTTGATCTATATTAATCTTTCCAACTACCATCCACTTTGTTTTTGAAATGTTGATTTTAAGGCCTCTCCGATAACTTGCTTCACTGACTAGATTTAGCAGTGTCTGAATGATCAAATGAAAAAGTTTTTTTTAGGGTGTCTGCTACTGAAGTATTCAAACTGCGTCTTATATTTGCTTTATTATATTGACTAGTTGTGTTGTTTGGTTCAACCGTCTAAGGACCCTCTCATTTCTAACTCTGTCGACCTAGCTTATTCTAAGTAGTCATCTGTATATCCACATCTCAATGCCTCCAAGCGTTTAAATATGGTCTTACTTAGGCTCAACGTTTCCACTCTATATAGTAGCATTTAACAGGTTGTGGCTGCAAAGTAGGTTTCTCATTTTTACAAAAATAGCTCGGGTTTGTTCTATTCGGTTTTAAATTAGAATGGACAGCAAAGTTAGAATTTATAAAACTTGCATCAGACCTGTTATGACCTATGACATTTAATCAAGTGAAGACACCAATAAAACCAAAAGCATGCTACGAACTACCGAAATGAAGACACTAAGAGCAATATCAGGGAAGACCAGAAAAGATAGAATACGAAACAACACCATCAGGGAACAATGTGGCGTGCAAGATGTAGTCAGATGGGACAGGCAAAGACGAAGAGAATGGTTCAGTCATGTAAAAAGAATGGAGGAGCACAGACTACCAAGAATTGCTGTAGAAGGAAAACCAGCAGGAAGCGTCCACCGGGGAGACCACCAAAAAGATGGAGACATAGCTGGTGGTCTACCTCTCAAGAAATACTTCAATGTCGGAATTAACAGATAGGCAGGTCTACAACAAGTAAATATGAGAAGAAGAAGAAGGAGGTTTTTAATTTTTTGGGATTGGCTTCTAGCTCGTATTGAGATTACTGTCCCTCTAAATCTGTATGGCCACAAAAAATGTTCGATTTAACAGCACTTCTATCGGTTTACAGCGTTCTCCGACGAATTCCAACTCCAAACCTCCATTCTTCTCTGTTTAACCATAGACCTGGTGAGATTTCCCTTTCCTCTAATTCTTTTTTGATTGACTATCTCCAGCTTCTTCTGGGGCTTCCTGTTTCCTTCTCCTTTGGGGTATCCACAATAAAATATGTTTAAGGGTTCTGTGATTTGGCATTATCTGTATATTAGCCTGGGCCGAAAAAACTGTTTTCTAAAATTCAACTTACCGTAGTGCTAAAAATATGTCTTTGGTGCAAAAAAAACATCCTAAAAAAAATTGGGGCCTTATTCCAATATTTAGCCGCGCCCCTGGGCCCCCAAAGGGGTCAACTTTTTTTGTTCTTTTTTTTTTCACCTCCGTAGTAAAAAAATTGTTGTAAGTAATATTTGTAGTATCATATCAAAAAATAACATTAATATTCGAATATTTAACCGCGCCCCGCGCCCCTTCAAAAGAGTCATCTTTATGCTGTTAGCGTAACTGCTGACGCACTTTTCAAGTTCAATCATCTATAAATAGCGCAACGCATATCTCGGTATTTTCGGTGTTAGAAGACGCCGCGCCACGCCGGCTTAGACTTGTCAGTCCCTCCTTTCCCTCCTAGTGTCCCTCTTACACAACTTCACATAAATGCACGAGAGCCGATCAGCTGAGTTCCTTATCAGTTTCGAATTAGTCGTCGTTGTGAGAGCTTTGGTGAAATAAGAATAAAACTATATTTTAAAATGTCTTTTATAAAAAGCCGGGCGAGTGACAGTTGTCCTCTATTCGGAAATGTTAAGGATATTTGTGTGGACAGTTCCGTTCAACTTCCGACTTACCAGGACATAATACAGTGTTATGAAAGTGTTCGTCGTGAACTTAAAGGGGAAGGTAGCAAACAACCTTCTGCAAGTGAAATCGCTAATACCGTGGCAAAAAAAGTGAAAGACATATGGATTCGTGCATCACTTCCAGTTCTAGGACATACGCGTATTTGCGAGATGATTGTAGCTTACAATAAAAAATATCGGACTATTCTTAAACCTTTTAAAAGTAGAAAAACCCCATTTCTCGATGAAAAGTTAAACAAGTTTAAATTAGACTCCCTTAAAATTTTTGACATTTGTGCTTTTAAATGTGTGAACTTAAAGAATTCGCTAATCTAATTCGCTAATCTAAATTTCGCAAGTGAAATCGCTAATACCGTGGCAAAAAAAGTGAAAGACATATGGATTCGTGCATCACTTCCAGTTCTAGGACATACGCGTATTTGCGAGATGATTGTAGCTTACAATAAAAAATATCGGACTATTCTTAAACCTTTTAAAAGTAGAAAAACACCATTTCTCGATGAAAAGTTAAACAAGTTTAAATTAGACTCCCTTAAAATTTTTGACATTTGTGCTTGTAAATGTGTGAACTTAAAGAATTGCAAGTGCGATAAATCACGTAAAATACCAGAAGTAGAGTGGGAATTTATTACCGATCAACGAAATGACAGAAGAATGATAATAGGAGGTATTGATAAAGTTAAAACTGCACAACTTAACAAACAAATGTTAAGAAAAGAAAAAGAGGCAAAGAGATACACTAAAAATGAAACTGATTTCTTATTAAGAAATCATAAGGAATCCTTACCTGGTACTAGCGGCACACAAAAGGTAACTGACATTATTACGGATTCTGATTTGAATGAAACTTCTTCAGAATCTTCTCTTGTTGAAGATAGCGAAGAAGAATTTAAATGTCCTTATGTTGATAAACCTAAGAGGCTTAAAATACTAAAAACAAAGCAGCAAATGAGAACACCATTGCCTTGTACTGCACAAATAGCGGACCTAACTGGTGCATCTAATAGAACTGTAGCTAAAATTGCATCTGCAGTACTAGAAGATATGAAAATAATTGCTCCGGATAAGTTATCTAACGTCATAGATAAAAACAAGGTCCGTAGAGAAATAGAAAAAAATCGAAAAGCTCTTCAGCAGATACCTCTCGCTATCACAGTAAAAGGGTTATACTTTGATGGGCGCGAAGATAAGACACTGCATCAAGTTGACGGAAGACGAACTACGAAACTTGAAGAACATATTTCAATAATACAAGAGCCAGGAAGTATTTACTTTGGACACGTAACTTTACAGACTTCCGGAACTGCAGAACATATTTTTAATGGACTAATTTCATCCTTAGAAAAACAGAACACAGATCTTAATGAAGTAGTAGTAATCGGCTCTGACGGAACCAATGTAAATACAGGATGGAAAAACGGAGTCATTCGCAAAATTGAAAGTCACATTGGCAAACTATTGCAGTGGAGTATTTGTTTGCTACACGCCAATGAGCTCCCTCTAAGACATTTGTTGCAAGAGTTAGATGGCATCACAAAAGGACCTTACACATTTTCAGGTCCGATAGGCGCACTTCTTAAAGAATGTGAAACAAGGTCCGTGGTTAAATTTGAATCAATTTCTTGTGTGCTCCCAGTTGTGATACAACAAGATTTAAGTAATGATATCAACAATACCTTTATAACATTTGTCTGGCAATTAACGCGGGATATTGCCAAGAAAGCTTAGCGAATAAAACACCTGGAAAAATGAGTCATGCTCGCTGGCTTACAACAGCTAATAGGTTGTTACGGTTATATGTGTCTACAAATGACCCCTCCGAAAATTTAAGAGTGCTTGTAAAGTTCATTATAAAAGTATTGGCGCCAATGTGGTTCCAAGTTAAATCTAAACCCGTAATAGAATACGGTGCAATACATTTATGGAATGCGATTAAAGCATCAAGAGAACTTCCAGGTAATGTGCAAAATATATTTCAGAGGGTAATTTCAACCAACTCATATTTTCTGCACCCTGAAAATTTACTCTTAGCAATGCTTTTTGATTCTCGTGATCATGTTAGAGAACTAGCAGTGCGTCGAATTATTAAAGCTAGAAAACAAAAATCAACAGAAGTTGTACGATATTTTAAAATTCCAGACATATAGTTTGACGCTGATGATTATATTTTTTTAATTGATTGGCAAAAGTGTTTTTTATCAGAGCCTCTTTAACAACGAAGCTTACTGACGATTTCCTTCTTAAGCTAATCAAGGATAAAAGGGCACCCGACTTTATTGACAAATTCCCATGTCACACACAAGCCGTAGAACGGTGTGTGAAAATCGTAACAGAGGCTTCGGAAAAAGTATGTGGAGAAACGACAAGAGACGGCTATATTAGGGCGAAACTAAATGCTAGAAAAAAGTTACCAGAATTTGAAAACAAAAATCAGTATTTTAAAACAGAAGATTTAAAATAGAAAAATAAGACAGGTGGGTGGGAGGGAGGAGCTTGAGGTGTAGCTACCTCCACGTGGTAAGCTCTGGGTTGGTTTGATCTATTAAAGTATTTTTTTGCAATGCAAATAAAAATTAATTACAAACAGTACATTTAAATGATCAAATCAAGCGAAATGCTACACAAACTAGTCTCTCTTTGATGTTTTCACTACACTTAAACTGTGCGGGGCGCAGTTTAAAATTCAGATATCCATTTTATTTTTTAACAGCTTACTTTTGACAATATTTGAAAGGATTTTTTCACTACGAAAACAATCAGTAAACGAAAAAAAAATTGGGCCCTTGGGGGCCCCAGGGGCGCGGCTAAAAATTCGAATACCGGCCTGAGTTTTTTTCTGTCTTATTTTTATTACAAAAGACAAATTTTTTACTATACGGAGTTCCACTTTTACAAAAAAAAATTTTTTTTGCCCATTTCGGCCCAGGCTACTGTATATGGCCGTAGCATATTAGTTGTATCCGTGACTCCCATCATTTCTCGTATTCTCTCATTTGGTATCCGATTTCTTCTGAATTTGCCTGCTGCTCTTCTCCAGAAGTCCATTTCTGTTCCTAGCAACATTTCCTCTGTTCTTTGTTTTATTGACCAACCTTCACTGCCATATAAGTGATTACACTTTTAAGTATGGCATTATATTATTATATGAGAAGAGAACTCGAAGAAAACCGAACAGAAAAAAAGTAGAACACTCTACATAAATATAGACAAAAAAAAAGAGAAATGGACCCCCGAACAAATGCAGGAGTTATAAAAACATAACAGAAATAAATAATAAGGACAACAAGAGACTATTCGAATATATCAAAAAACAATGTAGTACCACAAAAACAGCCATGAAAATAGTAGTTTAGTATCCATTAGTATTAGTGTAGAATACTATATAGGTTTCATATACAAAAAATAAACAAAACTCCAAACCCTGACGAAATTAACCAAGAACTGATCATAAACGGATGATGGAAACTGCTGAAGCCGATGTTGAAACTAATGGACAACATTGGGATGAAAATATGCCTGCAGAATGGAAAAATTCACACATTACACATGTTACTAATGTTATATTACTCAATACAATGTGTAAAACCTGACAACACAATTATAAGAAATTGACTAAATTGCCACATAGAAAAAAGTTGCACAGTATCCATAAGGATTTAGAAAACGAAGATCAACAATCATCGTATTAACGCAAACCATCGAAAAAAGCTATGCAGATGACATAGAATTATATATTGTTGTTCATCGACTTCCAAAAGACTGTCAATAGCATTTACAGATAACAATTACTAAAATAACAGCAAAGTTAATAAGACTGACTAGAACGACAATGAAGGACTCATCAGCAAACGAAGGAGATACGAACAACATCAATATAGAACGTGGCGTAAGAAAACAGCTCTTATCAACGGAAGCATCTTTGATTTTGGTCACCGTTTTCGCTTGGTATGTAAACGTTCACCAGTTGTAATTTTCCATAATACCTACTATTTTTGTAAGGGTGTACTCATGAATTCTCTATAACGTAGATATTTCTTTTATTTATTATTTAATATTTCCAGAAAAAATTTTCTAAAATATATAGAAAATTAGTTATTTACTAAAATGTGTTATTTGAATTCGTACATTATTGAAATCTTCAATAAATTTTATTATTTTAATGCAAATTAATCTGTCAAAAATATGTTTTTAGAAATTATTAGTTATTTGGTTTAAAATAGCAAACTGACATAAAAATTATATTTCATTAAATAAAGAACATAAATACCAGCAACAATTGTGTTTACATATGTTTTAAAACATAATATCGCCGGTCCGGAATAAGAACGACGTAACTGCAAAAAGCCAAATTTCTCAGGGGAGCAAAAAAAACGATTTTTAAATATTTAAAATGGGGATTAAATGAGGAGTAATCGCACAGGAGCATCGGTATGGCGTTTATTCTTACATTGGCTTTTATTTGTATCTCTGTTGGTTCGAATTACATTATATTAATTTAATCACCCCATTTTCATCCCTTTTTACAGTTACGTCATTCTTAATCTCATTTTTTTTAATATTTAAAATAGTGATTAAATAAAGAGTAACCGTCCGGAGCATTGATATGGCCTTTGTTCTTACAATGGTAGCTCTTACTTTCATCCCTATTGAATCGAATTTCATTATCTTAATTTAATCTCCCCAGTTGCGTCATTTACAGCGATGGCTTTATTTTTATAACTATTCGTCCGAATTTAATTAAGTATCTTAATTTAGTCCACCCATTTTAAACCGTATTTACAGTTACGTCATTATTAATCTGAAACAAGGTATAAAATGGTGTATATTTCAATAATGACGCAACTACCCTGTAGTGACTCAGCACATAGTTACAGTTTTCTCGATTTTGTATGTTCTTTATATAGTATTTTAGAAATTAATTACGTAATAAATAAGAATTGGCAAAATTTGCAGTTACGTTCTTTTTTTTCTTTACCGGCGATATCTAAGCAATAAAAGATTAATTAGAATATCATGTAAATTCGCAATTTATTGATGAACTTTTGTTATATTTTTAAACGTTTTTTATTGTAAACTCTCCAAAGGTACAAACGATCTTTTGTTTAGCAGACTCTCTGGTTATTTATTTTAGCAGGGCATTTAGGAAAAATAAATCGGTTTTTAAATAATGCACCCATCGATTTGAAAATGTTTGCGCTGTATTTGCGATGACGTCAGGAACAAAACCTGCAATAGAAAAATGGATGTAAATGCATAATTACATTCACAGTGCATAAAATTCGTCCAAAAGTGACTAAACATGTCAAAATCAGTATACTAAAGGCCAGCTTTTGTTACTCAGGGCTTTTTGGGGTCTCTCAACATGGAAAGGAGGAGGGCCTTGCACGGTGTTGTGCAGTCGATCGTCCTCTACGCGGCGTCAGTCTGGAGTGAGGCGGTAGAGATACGGGCCTACAGGGGGCTCATTACATAAGTGGATATACGAAGTTTGCTGCGAGTGGCATGCGCGTACAGAACTGTGTCTGCCGCAGCCTTGTGGGCCATCACTGGATGTGTTCTGCTGCATGTGTTGGTAGTAGAAAGAAAAGAACTATATGAGAGAAGAGACTTTGAGCTCACATAACCGAGAGAAGACAGGAAAGAGAAAGGTCAATTGAAAGACGGCAGGAAGAATGGAACAATACGGAGCATGTGGCACAGTGGACAAAAATGCTGCTCCCTAACTTGAAAGAATGTATGGACTGTGGTCACAGGCGACTGGATTATTTCCTGACGCAGGTGCTCACAGGACACGGGTGTTTTAGAGCCTACCTCTCTAGGTTTGGAAAGGCTGACACTGATGAATGTCTATACTGCGGACACCCGGACACCGATACACATACGATGCTAGAGTGCAACAGATGGATAGTAGAAAGGAACAGAATGGAAAAGTGTGAATTTTGTGACAGTGCGAGAAATGATTGAGAGAATGATTGAAAATAAATCTGGTTGGACTAGTATATACAACTATAACTGTGTAGTGATCAACAAGAAAGAAGAGGAGGAAAGACAGCCGTACCAATGATAGGGGTGAGAGGGAAACATATTGTAAGTAGAAGGTAGAGGGAATAAGTTTTGATGAGAGGCAAGTAGGTGAGTTAGATTGTATGAGACAGACTGTGGTAAAGAAGCTAAGAAAAACCCAATTTTGGGACTAAAAAAGGGGGAAACGGGGAAAAGGAAGGGCTTCCTGTGATTACAGTCTGTGGATAAATGAAGTTAAAGTGCTTCGGAAGCGATGTCGACCTTGCAGCGCCCATTCCGCTTTCGGAGCGCTGGATGACAGAGGAGGGTCTGGTTTAGCAGGTAGGCATTCGGCGTAGCCTCGGCGACGAGAGAGCGTTTTAAATTACCTCGGAAATTATCGCTGGGGCTACGAAGAATGAAACCAGCACTAAGCTCAGTCAGGCGGCGTTCTGGACTGAGATGACTTTTGAAGATTACAGACCCCCTCTCTTTAAAGAAAAAAAAGGGGTCTCTCAACATCAATACGTCATCAGCACTAACCCTCAGAAGCGTGATCTGGAGTTTCGAGGGTTTTTGACACTAAATTGGTGCAAAAAGATTACTCAGGGTTTTTGGGATTTCTGAACACAAATACTCCATCAGAACCGATTCTCGGAGCACCTGCTGCCCGAGGTCACTGCTAAGGCTCGTCATATTCTGGAGTTTCGAGGGCTTTCGGCACTAAATTGGTACAAACAGATTGGGGGTTCATGAGGTCGCTAAATACAAATACAATATCAGAACCAATCCCCGGAACAACTGGCGAACAAGTTCACTGCTAAGGCACGTCGCCTTGTAGAATTTCGAGGGTTTTTAGCACTAAATTGATGCGAAAACATTACTCGAAGGTTTTTGGGGTTGATGAACACGAATATGACATCAAAACCGATTGTGCCCAGTGTAACTGCTTTGCCCGAGTACCCTGTTTGCATTAATTTAGTGTCAGAAAGCCTCAAAATTCGATAAGATGACGTGCCTTATCAGTTAGTCTGGATAACAGGGGCTTCTTGTGTCGGTTCTGATGGCATATTTGTGTTTAGCAACATCAAAAGCTGTTGAGTAGCCTACTTGCATCAATTTAGTGCAGAAAACTCTCGAAACTCCAGAAAATGTGCCTTAGTAGTGACCCTAGATACCAGGTACTCCACCGGTCGGATGTTCAGCGACCCCAAAATCCTGCGAATAACAAAATCTGGATCATTATAATCACTTTGATATGTTTATGCACTTTTGAATGCATTTTATGAATTGTAAATGCAATTATAAAAATGAATTGTAAAAACAGTTTAAAGGAAGAATTTACGCAAAGATGCATCCAAACGGGGTTTAGAAATAACTCAAAACAAAACAAAATACCTAATATTCTCAAGAAAAAAACCCAGGTAATATGATAAGCTTAAATAGTGATGAATATGAATTTTAAAAGGTAGAACATTTTAAATATATTGGAGTCTCAGTTAATGGAACTAATGATAGAAGTATCGAAATTAATGAAAGAATACAGACAGGAAACAGAACCTACTGGAAATACAGTAACTTCCTCAAAGATAAGAAGCTTACTCAGAATACAAAACTGAAAATTTACAAAGCAGCAATTAGACCAGTAATCACATATGGTGCTGAAGTGTGTCAAACACAGAAAGAGGAAGTAAGATTGAGGATCCTAGAAAGGAAAATAATTCGGGGGATAGCAGGATCACCAAACTTACGTAATAATGAATTTAGGAAACTAATGAACCACGATGTAAGAGAACTTCTGAAAGGAGAAGACATCGTCAGATTTATCAAGGCACAGAGACTCAGACGGATGGGACATATAGAAAGAAGGAATCCAGAAGCTGTTATCAAAAAAAAATCCAAATGGAGACCTGTATCAGGTAGACCACGAGGAAGACCCAAAACTAGATGGGAGAACCAGATAGTGTAGGACCTTAAGAAGATGGGAGTCAGAGAATGGGTAACCAGAAGCAAAAACAGGAACGAATGGAGGAAAATTGTAGAAGATGCCAAGTCACACAACCAATTGTAAAACCAAAATGTTAATGCGGATTTATTCACCGCGACAAACGAATCGGAAGAGCCCAAAGACTGCGGCAATCACTCCGCTAGGAGTGTAGATGCAATGATGATGAAATGCAATTATGCATATCCACCCATTTTTATATTACACTTGTACTTTTTTCCTGGCATCATCTCGAACACAATGCAAAAAGTTGCACGTTGATAGGTGCTATATTTAAAAATCGATTTATTCCGGTGTTTTTGGTTCTAAATGCCCTGGGATAAAACTATCATACAGCATAATAATATAGCTCTATAAAAAACCTGCAATGAAAGTTTTAGTTTTTACTAAAATCTGACAAGCTAAGTCATGTAACACTAAATATTTTTGGTATCTTTTTCAAATTCCTGTGGACACTTTGGCTTTTCTAAATTCTACCAACGTGGATGGTTAAATCTAGAAAATGACATCCCTACTACCAGTCTGTCAGTATATTAGTTAATGATATTCTTAAGATCTAACTCCGACCGATTGATTCCACTGACCTGCGTCATTTTTGAGGTCGGTACTTTTATAGGTAGGTAACCTTTTATATCTAATGTTTGCTAAATTCACAAATTCAACTCATTTTTCTTAACCAGAGCAGGTTTATTTACTATTTCAAATTTTCGAAAAGTTAATTGATCGAAATTAATGATAGAGCACAAGAATCCAGCCTGTGGGAGTTTTTGGTCAGTTAAACATAATAACAAGAATTATTATTATGGTTATTGTTTCAAAACAGAGTTACTTTTCAAAATAATATGTACACACAAATTTAGATATTCATTTCAA
Source organism: Diabrotica virgifera virgifera (assembly GCF_917563875.1). Taxonomy (NCBI): domain Eukaryota; kingdom Metazoa; phylum Arthropoda; class Insecta; order Coleoptera; family Chrysomelidae; genus Diabrotica; species Diabrotica virgifera. The sequence goes on along the minus strand of NC_065446.1, from coordinate 215,253,057 downwards.
AATTACACTTGCAACAGCTACTCGTTAATAAAACATCATTTCAAAAACTTTTTGGTGTGTTTTTCACATGTAACGACCCTTTTAAGACACTAACCATAGTCTGCAAGCATATCCACATCACAGCGGTCCTCACTGAACCCTTGCTTTTCACTGCAATCCCCGCAAGTTTCAGGGAAGTGCCCCAAATGTGAGTTGAGAAAGCGCATCTTTACAGATATACGTACGCCAAGAGCATAGAAGATGTAAGGAGTTCCTCTACAACAAACTGATAGTACTGGCTCCTATAGTTGCCCAGAAAATCTTTATAATCGATTTAATGAAAGCTAAGCATTTCTCTCTTTTATCTGGATAGTTTCATCAAATTTAAAGTCTGAATGAGCTCCCTAATCTGTGGGCCATCAAAAATGCGACTTCACTAATACGTGCGAATTTTTCTCTCAGAAAAACAAAGCTGTACTTTTTTCGTGAATTGCTTTTACAAAATTTTTCATAAAAATAGTTAATAGTATGGTCCCGTCCTTTCCTCCAAATCATCTTCTTCTTCAGGCGCCATCTACGCTACGGGGGTTGGCAATCATCGTAGCTATTTTAATTTTTGAGGCCGTAGCTCTAAATAGTTGTTTTGAGCTGGATCCAAACCATATTCTCAGGCTCTCCAGCCATGAAATTTGTCTTCTTCCGATGCTTCTTCTACCATTTACCTTTCCATGCATTATGAGTCGCAGGATGCCATACTTCTCGCACCGCATCACATGTCCGAGATACTGTAGCTTTATTTCTTTAATTGCAAGTTCAACTTCCTTCTCCTTACCTATTCTTCTCAGTACTTCATTGTTCTTAACTCTATCTACCCAGGAAACCCTCATAATTCTTCTATAGGTCCACATTTCAAAGGCGTTAAGTCGTCAAAGACGTCCATGATTCCCCTCCATAGTATAGTACACTGTATACGTAACATTTTGCTAGGCGTACCTACTTTAAGAGCTAATGTTAAATCTCTGCTACATAGGACCTTTTTCATTTTCATAAAATTAGAACTTGCTTTTTCGATTCTGACTTTGATTTCTGCAGTGTAGTCAGTATTTTCTGTTATAAGTGTTCCTAGGTAAGTGTACTTTTTTACTCTTTCAATCTGCTGGCCCTCTTCTATCAAGATTTCGTTAGTATTATGGTTGTTTTTACTAATTTTTAAAAACTTCATCTTTTTGATGTTGTTAGAAAGTCCGTACTCCCTTCTACACCTTACTATTTTACTCATGAGTCTTTCCAGGTCTTGTAAACTATCGGCTATTATTACTGTATCATCTGCATATCTGACGATGTTAACTAAAGCTCCATTTACTCTTATGCCGACTGTGTCATCTTCCAGAGTTTCTAGAATTACTTCTTCAGAATTAGCGTTAAATAAGAGAGGTATGCAGCCTTGCCTGACTTCTCTATTTATTTCCATTTCTTCCGATGTTTCTTTACAAAATACAAATATGCTTTCTTACTGTAGTTTCAGCATTGCAGGCTTTTAACACATGTCTTGCAACATATGTGGGGTGAAAAATTCTCATCTTGCTCACTAATCTTAACACCAAAGTATGCAGGATACATTTGACGTACAAACGGTGTTGATTTTGATATCTAGTCTCATATAATTATTTGAACTTTACCACAAATGCAGCAAGACCAATCGGTATGATTCTTGCACTTTCGATTCATTTTGTAAGAAACACTCAAGTATTGAGTCCAAACAACCTCTAACTCACTGTGCAGCTCAGCATTCCTCGCCTGCCACCATTACTCTCTTACACAGTTGCCATATTTTTCCTCATCCACTATTTCCACTAATAATCTGTGACTAGTGGTAGAAAAGTTCATTTTGTAGGAATGAAATTTACATGAAACCATAAAATCAAAAATCTTCATTCATTGAAATAAATATTTTTGTATTGTACTTTGTACAGTATGTCCCTGTAATTTGTATCCATATGGAAAACTTTTTTATTATTAATTTTACGAAAAAAGTTATTCTTTATAAAAAGTTTTGCATGGTCCAAAACCCAAGATTCAACCATCAGATATAATATTTTATGAATGTTATACAAGGTATGTCAAAAAGTTTGAATTTCACTCAAGAGTAAAGTAGCTTTATTTTTCACAATATTGAAAATTGCTATTATGAAAAGTTGTTTGGAATTAAAAACTATATTTTAATTTGCAAATACATTCTTCTAATTGAAAAAGAATTGAAAAATTATGGATAACTCAACATTATTTTCAGTTACTTCAATTCTGATAATTCTTTTATTACCGTATTAATTTTACGAAAAAAAGTGATTCTTAATAAAAAGTTCTGGATGGCCTAAAACCTAAAATACAACCATCTTATTTCAAATGTTATCAATTTTATACGAGGTATGTCAAAAGTAAAGTACCTTGATTGTTCAGAATATTTCAATTAGAAGGATGTAGTTACATACTGAAACATAGTTTTGAATTCTAAATAGCTTTTCATAATAACAATTTTCGATATTGTGGAAAATAAGCGTATTTTAGTCTTGAGAGAAATTCATATTTTTTGACATACCTGGTATAAAATTGATAAAATTTGACATAAGATACGGAACTCTTTATTAGGAATCACTTTTTTCGTAAAATTTATAATAAAATATTTATCTGAATTGAAATAACTGAAAATAATGTTAGTTATCCATAATTTTTCAAAAAAAAAATTTCAATTAGAAGGATGTAGTTGCATACTAGAATATAGTTTTTAATTTCAAACAACTTTTCATAATAGCAATTTTCAATAGTGTAAAAAATAAAGGTACTTTACCTTTGAGTGAAATTCAAACTTTTTGACATACCTCGTACAATATTCAAAAAATTTGATATTTGATGGTTAAATCTTAGGTTCCGGACCATGCAGAGGTTTTTATGAAGAATAACATTTTTTCATAAAATTAATAATAAAAAAGTTTTCCATGTGGATACAACTTACAGGGACATACTGTATAAATGTACTATACATTTCACACGAGAATTCCTATTCTTAATGTGCCCATCCGTGGCAAATATTGGCATTCATCATGGCAAGCCTTATCTTATTTGTAACAGCGCTGGAAAGCTACACATATTTTGTGTTGAACCGGATTCTGAGCTTCTTAAGCAGGATGTTCTTCTTCTTCCTGGACCTCGCATTTCAAATATTTTTCCGGTTTGTAGGAGGGCATATCTGGCATATTCATTTCACATAATGTGTCCGTAGTATTCCAAATTTCGACATTTGATGTTGGTAATTACCTCTCGGTTCTTCTTCATTCTTCTAAGGACCTCCTCATTTGTGACCCGATCAGTTCACGGAATTTAAGTATTCTCCGATATAGCCACATCTCAAATGCTTCCAATTTTCTGCAGATATCTTCGTTCAAGGTCCACGATTCAACAGAATAAAAAAGACGGAGAACACGTAGCATCGCAGCATTCTTTCATGCCGAGAGAGAGGTTGTGGCTCTAGAAATAGGCCCCCAGTCGGTTGAAGTTGAATCTAGCTTTTCCGTTGCTTGCTCTTATCTCTTGGTTGTTTGTCCAATGTCCATTCTTCATTTATGTATTATGGTGCCGAAGTAGTTGTAGTGCTTCACTCTATCTACAGGGGTTTGGTTGATATAGAGTTAACCATCTTTTATATATTATACAGGGTGTCCCCGAAAATTGTGCGTGCCTTAAAGGTATAGGTAGAAGGCACCATGTAGTACAAAAAAGTCTTAAAACATTTTTTTCTAAACTCAACCGTTTGGCCAACAAACGAAAATACATTTTGGTAGGCAAATTAAAATCTGACAAGTATGTATACAAAATCTAAAGATAGACACATTCACAATTCAAAGATAGTTGCCCCATGGGCCTTTAGTACTTATATTAAACACCGTCTTGCTCCTCAACAAACAAACAAATTCTTGTTTTGTTTGATTTTCACACATAGGGTGGTATAACTATTTTGCAGGTGTCAACTCTCTGACCTACATTCCTGGTGTCAATAACCTAAGTCACAAACAGTTCTTGTACAGTGATGTCAGATTAGTTAATTTTATGAAATTAAATGTCTTTTTCAATGTATCTTTTTAAACGGTTAACTTTAGAAAAAAATGTTAAAGGACATTTTTGTTCTACATTGTTTATTATATCTATACCTTAAAGGAACGCACTATTTTCGTGGACACCCTGTATATTTCACTCGAATATATTTCCTTTGTAATAAAATTAACGTATTAGAAATAATAGCTATTTTTTTTTAACTGTAGATAAAAATATCTGACCTGATAAAATGAGTTATATTTTTGAATTCAGCATGCGCAGATACATATACAAAATCAGCTATAAAACTATTGACCTCACAAAAAAGGTTTGAAACGCAGGCTAGGGTTCTAGTTCAAAACAGTTGTGTTCATATTGGTTATAAAATGCGGATGGCCTCCAGCTTCACCGCTTTGTATAGAAAAGTGTCTGTAAGAAAGATATTCGGGCGGTAAAGGTTGGTCCCTCTTGACTGCTCTTCTTTGCTTCTTAATTTTGAGGTACCCGAGGATCGAAACAAGTCCAACAAACACCACAAAGCCCATACAACAGCCAATAATAAGTCCTAGTCGGCGAGTTAAGATAGATTGAGCACCCATGGAGTGGTCTGGTAACATGCCCATACCTACGTGCATACTGTCGGGCGCTCCCAAAGTGTTGACTTCAGCACAGCGACTGGTGGGGGAGTCAATTAGTAATGGACGTATTATATCAGAAAATATTTCCATATCGTTTGTGTCATTTTCGGGACGTCGTAGATATTGCGGAGCTTCTTTAAAGTTGAAAGCCCAATTTCCTAAGGCTAGAACACAGATGAGATACTTGGTGTCGGGAAAAAGCTTTGAGAGTTTCATGGAACGGGAGAAGCGATCCAACTTTCTGCCTTTAATCTGGAACAAAAGAAAATTATTAATTTTTAGAAACCTCAAAACATATTTATTTAAAATGAATGAATAAATACAGACACCGGCAAAATTAAAGGAACACCTTAAAAATGGGACATGTTTGATGTCTCGGATTTCCTAAAATATTTGGATTTGGGTGATTTTTTTAGTATATAGCCTTATTATTTAACAATATCGGTGTAATAATATTGTTGCTGGACAGGTAAATGTCATTTTATACCGGGTGTAACAATCATTCTGTGTTTTTTCCATAAAGTTTGGAACACCCTGTGGAATATTCTAGCATATATAAAATATTGAAATTAAAACTCGATTGTAGCCTTAGGCTTTCTTAACATTTTCTTTTAGGCTCATTCGCTTATGTTGGATAATAAAAAAGTTAGGTGCTTTAACAACTAGCCACGTTCTTCATCAATACAGGGTGCTTCTAAATAAGTACGACAAACTTTAAGGAGTAATTCTGCATAAAAAATTAATAACCGTTTGCTTTATAAACATATATCCGCAAATGCTTCGTTTCCGAGATACGGGATGTTAAAATTTTTCTTACAAATTGACGATTTATTTATTGCTCTAAAATAGATAGAGATCTGCAAATGAAATTTCATAGGTTTTAAGAAATAGTTAATGCGCATTTTTTGACATACAACTAAGACTTTTATATTCACCATTGGCCTACATACGGGTATAAACATTTTAGATATATCCCGTATATACGCCAATGGTGAATCTAAAATTGTTAATTGTATGTCAAAAAATGCGCAATAACTACCTCTTAAAACCTACCAAATTTCATTTGCATATCTCAATCGATTTTAGAGCAATAAATATATCGTCAGTTTGTAAGAAAAAATTCAATGCACCGTATCTCGAAAACGAAGCATTTGCGGACATTTGTTTATAAAGCAAACGGTCATTAATGTTTCATGCAGAATTACCCCTTAAAGTTTGTCGCACTTATTTAGAAAGAGCCTATATTGATGAAGAACATGACTAGTTGTTAAAGTACCTAACTTTTTTATTATTTAACATAAGTGAATGAATCAAAAAGAAAATGTTAAGAAATCCTATAGCCACAATTTAGTTTTAATTTTAATATTTTATATATGCTAGAATATTCCACAGAGTGTTCCAAACTTTAAGGAAAAAACAGAGTATGATTGTTACACCCGGTATAAAATGACATTTATAGTCGGTTCGCTAAACTCAGACGCAACTGGCTAGATATTTTAGTCGTTAATTTTTTTGTTTTTTGCCAATTTTGCAAAAATTTGCAAAATTACTAACTATTTAGTGATTATTAACTATTTAGTAATTATTTTTTGGCAATTTTACTACAATTGGCAAAATTACCGATTAAAATACCTAGAAAGTTGCGTCTGAGTATAGCGAACAGACTATACCTGTGTGACAACAAGATTATTACACGGATATTTTTAAATCATAAGGCTATAACATACTAAAACAAGCAGAAAATGCGAGCATTATCATAACGAAAACTTTGTTTATTTACGTATTTTAATTCATAATATGGAAAATTGCTATTATGAAAAGTAGTTTAGAATTATTAATTATCTTTTAATGTGCAATTATATAATTCTAATTTAAATATTATGAACTATAAAAGTAGTTTACTCTTGATCATAATTCATATTTTTTATATACCTCGTATAAAATTAATAAGATATTATATTTGATAATTGCATCATAAATCTTAAAACATAAAGAGCTTTTTATGAAGAATAACTTTTCTTCGTCAAATTAAAAATAAAAGAGCTATAAATGAAAATGTTGTTGGTATTCATAATTTGAGAAAAATCTTTTTTCCATTAGAAGGATGTAATTGCACATATCAGACCATAATTTTGTATACCAAACAATATTATTTCATATACTGTCGGTTCGCTAAACTCAGACACAACTGGCTAGTAGTTTTAGTCAATAATTTTGCCAATTTGACAAAAAAAAATAATTATTAATTAGTTAATAATTACTAAATAATTAGTAATTTTGCAAATTTTGGGAAATTCCGCAAAAAACAAAAAAATAACCTACTATAATCGCTAGCCAGTTTTGTCGAGTTTAGCGAACGGACTATATTTTAATTTCATAACAAATCGAACAGTCCATTTATCATAAAGGGGAGGCCGTATACTCGTATAAACCTTTTTAAAGCTGTTAATAAATTATTGCTTTTAAAATATGCTCAAATTGTATTTTTGAACATCTTATTTATTTTATATAATAATTAAAATCACTATCAAATGTCATTGATGTTTTATTAATACTTAATTTCAAATTTAGTTTGACATTCACGAAGTGTCAAACTCAAATGTAAATAACCTATGCTTTGCTTAACAAATCGAGATTAAAAAAAAACTAGCCTACTTACTAGCAACGATTTCAGCTGGACGTGTAGTGTGTCGTCAGAAAATAAAACGATTGTGACGTCACATTTTAGATTTTGAGGTCAATTATCTCGAAGACGGTTAGAAATATCGAAATGCCGTTTTCAGATTTGGATTCAGAAGAAAAAACTACATAAGAATCCATCGATAAATCTGATCTGAGTATTGCAGGAGCGGCAACGCAATAACACACAGACTTTGCGAATTTATAAACGAAATGTTTTAGTTGAAAATTACTCAAATCGGACAACCGGTTTAGTAAATCTGAGACATCAAACGTGTCTCATTTTTAAGGTGTTCCTTTAATTTTTGTGTGTATTAATTTATTCTTCTACTAGTCAACTATGCTCCTTATACAAACTATTAATGTCAATAGTAAATAAACATATCAATAGTAAATACATTAAAATCAAAATATTTTCTAAACATAGATAGTTGTTAGAAATATAAAAATTGGCAAATAGGCTCTGAGTTTTCTCGTCCCACCATAAAAACGTTATAGGTCTGGATCCCGCGTATGAAAAAAAAGTTGATTAATAGCAAGCTGAAAATTTGTTAATAGCTTAAGGGTGTCTAGTCGGATAAACTTTGATATATGGGAATACTGGAACAGGGGCAGTTTTAATTGTGGAACAGGTTAAAAATTTGGAACGGTCACACCACGAAAACGGCACATTTATTTTGTCCGACAGAACAGACTTAAACTCTCCGAACAGAGATTAAACTCTCATGCAAAAATCAGACGGCTATTTATCACCTGTCATAATTCCTGGCATTTGACATATTCTACATGTTCCATTCATTAAAACGCCCATTTGGTGATAAATAGCAATTTGATTTTTGCATGAGAGTTTAATCTCTGTTCGAAGAGTTTAAGTCTGTTCTGTCGGACAAAATACATGTGCCGTTTTCGTGGTCTGACCGTTCCAAATTTTTAACCTGTTCCACAATTAAAACTTCCCCGTTCCAGTGTTCCCATATATCAAAGTTTGTCCGACTAGACACCCTTAAGCAATTAACAAATTTTCAGCTTGCTATTAATCAACTTTTTTTTTCATACGCGGGATCCAGACCCATTATGTTCTGAAGCTAAAACTTTGTTTATGTATATACAAGGTGAATTTTCAGTGCGATATTGGTCGATAATTCCAGTATGGTACAGAATATCCAAAAAATTTAGAATATTGTAAACACTTGGAAAATGTAGCGAATTCTACAGGGTAATTAATAACTACGCGATTTTCACCATATCTGGCTATCGTCCCTTCGTTTAGCCTTCGGACCAATTTCCGAGATTAAGCCATAAGTGAGTTAGACGTCTTGTAAGGACCAGTTATACAGAACCATTTGCCATCTAGAGTAGTCATTCCAGATAAAAGATACTAAAGTAAAAGTGAAACAATAAGGATTGTATGTAATTATTGTAAACAAGGGGTTGTACAAGGTATACAACCCTTTGTTGTCATATTCTAAATTTGAAAAAAAAAATATAGGAAGTAATCAGATTTTTTAACATACCATTCCTATTACAGGCGAGTATTTCATTGGCTAGAATTAGTGACGAGTTTATATGACGTAATTATTACATTTGGCGAGATTGGAAATTGTAACTGACGTTTGTCATAATATTGGAGGTTAAAAAATATAATGTGAAAATATTGTCTTCAGATTATAATCTGTGAAGACGAAATACAGATATATTATTGTTTTAATGCAATTCAATTAAAATATCCGACAATTTGAATCAAAATTCAATCGAGAAACTAAAGTAACAAGGTTTAGTGTGAGACAGTTTTATAGGACAGTTTATATTTTAACCAACTTCACATCTATAAACCAAAAACTTACATAACCTTCTATAGGACAACATGAGTTTGATACTTATAGTACAGATATTTCATCATTGTTTCACACAGACACAGAGAAACAGTGTAGCCGGTAGCTGCTGTGTTAAAGAAATATATTTGTTTTATTTGGCAATAGTGCTTTCCTGTTTGCTCAATTTTCACCATGATGTCAAAAATATTATTATATTTTTTCCTGTGTTAAATCTCTTATTACAACCCTTAACTTTAAATAAGTACCAGGCCAACTCTGTCCTGCCAAGTACCACCTAGTTTATCCTCTCCTAATTACATCCCTTCCAATGAACAATACTTGGACACTTGGAATCTCTCCAGAAGAAAATCCTTCTCTTTTCTCTACGACCTTTCGAAGGGTCAACTCAAGTACCGCTCATCTCTTGACAGTACAGCCTTTCTTTTGGGCTGAAACGAACAATCAAAAGTCTTGCACGAACAGTTAATCCACGAGTGACGGCATACACGATTTCGCAGCAGTCAAAATGCGAGCCACGTGGAACGAGAACAGTCAATTCGTGTGTGACCGGCTTTAGCGCTCGGCACAAGGTTTCACAGTTTGGTAAGACTTTTTAGTCCTGTCGCCAGGGGGGGTACAACGGCCTCCTTAATTCAGATGGACTTACCCAAGTTTTTTTTATATATTTTGACCCATAGAATACGAATTTTTTGGGTAACAGTTGATCCGGATGTCGATAAGATTGTTATAGACAAAGAACTTGAGGAATTACATAACAGCGATTTCTCGCAAAACAAAACATATTTTTGTATTTTTTGGGTCATTCTAAGCAAAAAATATTTCTACAAGTTTTTTCATAGAATGCATAGTTTTCGAGATAACCGCGGTTGAATTTTCAAAAAATCTAAAAATTGCAATTTTTGAACCCGAATAACTTTTGATTAAAAAATAAAGTAGCAATTCTGCTTACCGCATTTGAAAGTTTAAGTCAAATTATATCGGTTTTGATTATTTGCATTGCTAAAAATTAATTTTTTTATTGGTTAACAAAGCTATAAACACATAGTGTTTCCCGTGCCTAATACATGCGTTTTAACGCATGCTACGTAGAAATTGCCTCGCTTGCACTTGTAGCTACTCTACCTACTTGTTCGATTTTAAATGAGAAATCATTGAAAACATCACTCGCGCACTAGGTTTTTATAGCTTTGTTTAACAATAAAATAATAAATTTTTAGCAATGCAAATAATCAATACCGATATAATTTGACTTAAACTTTCAAATGCGGTAAGCAGAATTGTTACTTTATTTTTTAATCAAAAGTTATTCGAGTTCAAAAATTGCACATTTTCGATTTTTTGAAAGTTCAACCGCGGTTATCTCGAAAACTATGCATCCTACGAAAAAACTTATCAGAGCATTTTTTACCTAGAATGACCCAAAAAATACAAAAAGATGTTTTGTTTTGCAAGAAATCACTGTTATGTAATTCCTCAAGTTCTTTGTCTATAACAATGTTATCGATATCCGGATCAACTGTTACCCAAAAAATTCGTATTCTGCGGGTCAAAATATATGAAAAAAACTTGGGAATGTCCATCTGAATTAAGGAGGCCGTTGTACCCCCCCTGGCGACAGGACTATTTTATGTACATATGAATATTGTCTGTATAAAACCTTATATATTCCAACTTAAACCTAGCAATCCTCATAACTACAGTCCACATATCATATCCTCTGAGAGTATATTTATACTCTCACATATGTACAAGCTTTATCGTACACTGCTAAATTTGACAGTAGCGAAAAAACTAATATGCTTCTTTTCATGAGCATTTTTCAGTGTGTCACAAATGATAGAAAAAATGGTAACTACGTGATATTATACATTTTAGTTGTTCTGTAGCTATTTCCTTGTGGCATTTTTATAATTAAGTATTTTCGATGGGAAATAAGCCACAGTTTTACTAAAAAATGAATTTATTAACGTTTCGATGCCCAAGTGGGGTGTCGTTGTCAAAATACAAAATAATACTAAATAAACAAAAATGTTGTTGCCTAGTAAAAAAAAATTCTTCTAATAATTTATTTAACCTGACTCATTTATATCGGCAATTCAGGCATATATTATACATTTTAAAGTAGAAGACTTTAAATATAAAATGATATTGCCAATATTGGCAATATCACTTTAAAGTTTTCTACTTTAAAATGTATAATACATGCCTGATTTGCCGATAAAAATGAGTCAGATTAAATAAATTATTACAAGATTTTTTTTTACTAGGCAACATTTTTGTTTATTTAGATTATTTTGTATTTTGACAACGACACCCGACTTGGGCGTCGAAACGTTAATAAATTCATACATTTTAGTGACATGACATTCTAGTTAAATCTGACAGTTGTCACATTTTATTTGCAATTTGGCACAAAAACAAATCAATTTTGTTTATTGCATTTATAAAATGGTATTTTCTTTGATTTGTATAGTCCCATAAATTGTTCAGATTATATTCGTAGATCGTGACCCGTCAAAATAGCCCGGTCAAAACAGCCCCGTCAAAAAAGCCCCGTCAAAATAGCCCGGACACAAAATAGCCTCGACAAAATAGCCCGCAAACAAAATAGCCCCGACAAAATAGATCGCACACAAAATAGTCCCGGTCAAAACAGCCCCGGCTAAAATAGCCCCGGCTAAAACACCTCCAATAAAAAGTTTTATCTTTTAACGGAGTACCATTTATTTTAAATTACTATTCTAATTGGGAAATAAGCCACAATTTACTTAAAAAAAATTATTTTATTAACGTTTCGACTTCCACTTTGGACGTCGTTGTCAAAATATAATATATTAATAAATTAAACAAAAATGTTGTTGCTCAGTAAAAAAAATTCTTCTAATAATTTAATTTCATCTGACTCATTCATATCGTCCATTCAGACGTACAGTATGGTGCAAATGGAAGGAATAAATTCGTTATTTCGTAAACCCGCGACCTTAATGAAAAATCCTGAAATAGATCGATTTTTTTTTCAATTACGATATTCTGTTATATATTTCATATTAGTGACGTCATCCATCTGGGCGTGATGACGTAATCGATGATTTTTTTAATGAGAGTAGGGGTCGTGTGCTAGCTCATTTGAATGGTTATTTAATTCTCTATTTAGTAATATAAACAATTACATAATTATTTATACAAGGTGTCAAAAAACTTTTTTTAGTTTAAATTATTTGACAAAAAAAGAAGAATGTATGTAATTTATTTAATATAAAATGCATTTTACTCTTGCCGGAAAACAGAAAAAATGTTTATATCACAAATAAACATTGATTTTCGCTTAAATTAAATGTTCAAACTTCCAAGAGGCAGAGAAGACAGGACTCGAGTTCTCTGAAAAGACCATTTTTATTTAATGTGGTTAAGATTTAGTTAAGATGTGAATAGAGGATAATTACCATTTCCGAAAAAATGAATTTTTAAGGGATTATTTCATGATGAATTCTGAAGGGAGCTTTTTCTCGGGACTATTTGGTCGGCGCTATTTTGTCGGCGGGCTATTATTCCGCGGCTATTTTGTCTGCATGCTATTTTGTCGGAGCTATTTTGTGTGAGGGATATTATGTCGGGGCTATTTTCTCGGAGCTTTTTTGACGGGGCTATTTTGACGGGGTACCTTCGTAGATATATTATATTATTCGCAAATTATTTTATTTTCAATTATAGCGCCATCTATTGACAACTAGTACAAATGTTATAAATATCACCGACGAAATGTAATCAACGACGTGCGTTTTTTCTGTCACATACAATTTAATGCGTAAGAAAGAAATCGAAAAACTGTGACGCGCTGAAAGATCCTCATGAGAAAAAGCATATATTGTCCGTCCGCTCTAACTTTTCCCATGCGTCACGACTTATTTTCAAACAAATTAAGACAAAATCTAAAGTGAAACGAACGTCGATGTGTATATACATTTTGTATACTTATACCGTTGATTGATAAATACAGTATATTTATCAGTCAACGCTTATACTATATACTACACACATCGACGTTCGTTTCATTTTAGGTTTTGACTTAATTTGTTTAAAAATAAGTCGTGACGCATGGGAAAAGTTAAAGCGGACGGACTATATGAGGAAAACTGTGTTGAATTTGTTTGCTGTCAAGTTTGTATCAGTGGGTTATGATGTTATTAAATCTATGACGTGCACGTCTAATTGTTTGAATTGGACCATATCTCTAAAATTATTCTTTTCATGATTCCTCAAAAATACTATGAGTATATGACTTTGTTTGATTAAACAATTATTGTACTATAAGAAACGAAACAAAAAATCACTTACACATTGTGAAAATATAATTTTTTTATATAATAAAAATCTTTATAGCGATTACGCAAATAATGAAACATTTAGAAAGACTGATTCTGCAAGCGCCGAAAATAAACTCTTATTTGTTTTTTAACCTTTTCAGTTATATTTTCTGAGCGAAATATTGAATGATTCATTATTTTCCTAAATTTAAGTATCAAGTGGTATTAAAAGCGGCGAATGAGCATTCGATGAAAAATTATTTTCTTAAACTCTACAAAAACCCCACAAACAGTTTTTTACCACAAATTGGGCATTCAGAATAAACCAGAACGAAAATAAAATTAGAAAAGTTCACAGACTGGTTTTTACAGCCCAAAAATTAAAAGTTGAGAGAGATCATAGACGAGTTAAAAATATCAGAAGCGAGTGTATTTGCAATTTTGTAGGAATATTTGTAGTCGACGCAATAAAGCACTGAACCTCTCCAATTTTTGAGGTAAGGCCGATTTTAGTATTTTATTGCTTCGTCTATTGCAATAAAATGTTGTTTTTTAAGTGACTGTCGCCTGTACTGTCGTGCTAAGCCCAAAGGCGGGAACTGATTTTTTATCGAAAATGAGATTTTTGTATTTTTAGGTAGAACAGGGTATTTAGTATATATTTATAAATTCTTTGGAGTTGTAGAAGCATTATATTTTGAATAAAATTGCAATTTTGTTAGCGGTATCTACACTTTTCAGTTAAAATACTAAGCCATTTGGCGGCAAAAGTTAAATACTATGGCGTTTTGACGGTATCTGCTACAGTTGCCGTCCATATACCTTAGCATATGGCACTTACTGCTAATCTACTTTCAAGAATGCTACGCCTACATTTTGAAACCGCCAAATCGCCTTAGTATTACAAAGTAAATTCGGCCTAACTTTACAAGGTTAAATTATTGTGTTAGTTAAAAGAGTTATGTTAGTAAAAGAAATAATTAGCAAGGATGGTAAGAACTTTTCGAGATTATCATATCTATTGAAATGTATTTTCATTTTTGTTTATAGTATTTCAAGAATTAACCAATTATGTTGTCCTAAACAATATGAATCTGCGCCAAGTGGATAATTTATATCCTGAATTAGGCAGTAAGATATTTTCATATTTAAAAAATATGTCTTTTTTTAATTCGGTTTTAAAAACTTAATAATATATCCACACGCTGTCCACTAGGGTGGAACGAAAAATTCGAAGTCATTATTTTTTATGGGGCTAGTGCGAAAAAGTTGTGTTTTGATGTATAATAAAACTGTAAGAAATCTTTTTTGTATTGGACCCTATCTTCAGGTTCCATTTTAAATTTACATTTTTGGGAATAACAAAAAAAAATATTATTTTAAAAAATTATTTTTTTATCAGTTCTTTGAATCTAAATAATTGTTTTATGATACAATATATATTTTAAGATTGGAAGTCTGATTTTGTGTTAAAAAACGGCATATTTCTAGACTGCAACCTTGAACGAATAAAGCCATTCCTTGATTCTGGTCCACAAACAGCAGCTGACGCTTCAGTTACTAACTTAACAGTTCTTTCCACGGATTTTGTATGACAAGGGCAGTTTAAAATCTCTATGTTGTTGTAATTCCCAAAATCAATCACATCCTTACATCTTCATTGGAAATATGTTTTAGCAAAGAAGGAGCTGTAACTTTGCATCCAGAAACAGAAATTAAGTCATTATAATCTGCAACACTAAAATTTAATGTTGGTATTTTGAATTTTCGGATCTTTTTTCTTTCTGACTTTCTCTAGCTTTCGGCACTCTGAGTAGTCCTAGCTCCCGTATATGTTTTTGTTCATCTTTCATCATACCGAGTAATACATTTTCGGGATGGGAAAAATAAGCATTCCTTTGGATAACTGCATCGACAATTTTTCTTTGGTCAACTGGTAGAAATCGTGAATAATGGATCATTCGCCATAAATGTTTTGAACCATCAGAACAGCTAGGATACAGTTTTATATAAAACCAAACTGGTGCATTCACTTTTTGGATGAACCTTACTAACATAATTAATTGGAGGCTGGGACATTCAGTTCCAACATACAATCGAAGCAAACGATTATCAACTGTCAGCTACCTTGCGTGTGATATTTTCCCAGCTTTTTTAAGGCTCAAATCGTTAGGACATTTTCCCGCAGCAACTGCATGACTGATTTGGTACAAGTACTTTTGATCGGTACTAAGGTCTGTTGTTTCTAATAATATTGCTAGGTTGTTTTCTATTGCTACACAATCGACAACAGCCTTCTCTTCACAGCGTTCTAGAAGTTTCCCTATTAGCCTGAAAAACCAAGTGGTCCACTGGTGCGTCCATCTAACTGTTGAATTAAATGACGTAGAGGTAGCTCATTGTGAAGTGCCGCAGTATTTGTGACGTAGACGGTTGGACTCTAACTGTTGACAAAGGAGCGATGAATTCTTCTTCATGATCATCTACATCAGAAGAATTTGAGTCGGACAAGCTGCTACTTATGAAAGGATTAGAGGAATCTACGGTACATGCTTTAAGAACAAATTCGTCACTATTATATTTTTGAGAACTTGCCTTTGCCTTCATGGTTCTTTCCATTTTCTTCCTTATTGCTGCAGATGCTGCAATATCCACTAGTCCAAATGCCATTTTCGACAGGATCGTTGATCTTGAAGGAAACTTAGCTCATTTTGTGGTAATTTGCACAGAGATCCAGTCATGTTGCACTTGCAAGACGCGATATTCAATAACTTTTAACACTCCTTTCGAAACTGGCAAATCTTTTATATTTATGAATCAGATGCTTGCTGAGTTGTTGTGTACCTATCGCTTAAGATTTTGATACTCTGTATAAAATCATATCTTGAATGCACTTATGCGATAATGTTGGAATAGAAGCTTTTATTCATATTTGTTCTACTTTCGTTGCAACAGCATTCAAGACGTCGGCGATAGATGGATCTTTATTATTTTTTTTCAACAAAAATAATTTTTTTGTTTTTCATTTTTCAAATCCAATATGAAACCTCAAGATATTTTTTTATTTCAAAATGCTCTCGCACCAATTGTTTTCATCACCTGACACAACTTTTAAATGATAGCCAGAAGAATTTTTCTTTTCTTTTATTTTTTTGACCTTTTTCGTTCCACCCTACTGTCCACAAACATTTTTAGAAAAAGAGACTTAAAATATTTTGTTTTTTTAGAAAATCAATTAGAGTCGAGTAAGAGTTGTGAAACACGAGGTGAAACCACTGAAGACAATATTGTAGAAAGAGAAAAATTTATTGTAAAGCAATTACAAGAGGTGGAAAAACATTATGTCCAGCCTGTACAGGCGCAAGGTTTGTTTCATACTTAAAGTTTTCTGTATGTTTAAACCCTTTGTTGGTCGTACATGGGATTAGCAGTCCCATTGATTGCATTTTTTTTGTTTAAATACAAGCTATTATCATTGTTTAACTAGACAATGTCTAGTACTTAGTCTAGTTATGCAATGCTATTACAGATACGAGATTGTAGATTTGGGATATCTTTACTTAATCTTTTGAGAATCCTTTACCTTAGTTTTATACAAAAACGCTGGTTTTATTCCTTTATAAATTTTCTAAGAATGCGTCAGGTACCTGGATAATGATCCAAAAATTAGTTTGCATATTTTAAAAATCTTATATATCCCATAATTAGGTATTTTTCGGTCTAAAAGACAATGTCATCATATTTTAATCATAACATATAACTAGTTTGTACAATACAACTAATAAAATGTTAAAATTTGCCCTAATTACTGTAAGTAATGGTATTTAGCCGAATATAATATTGTGAAATACCCAATAATACAACAATGCATAATAATATTAGGGTAGGTCTCGGCGATCATAAAAATCTTAAAAGCTCTATAACAACCTGTCGTAAAATAGCAAACCTTTGTCGCTAAGAAACAAAATAAAAATAGCTGAGAAAGTCAAAAGTATGGTTTACAATCACATTCACAGTTTTGAAGAATTCTTTAAAACGCTTAACCTCAGCAGGTGTTTAAACATCTATAACAATCTGAATGGATTCTGTTTTTTCCTAGTACATATAAGTACAGTTCTGCCCAAATTATTAGATGCACTATAAAAGATTTTATAAAAAATGTTAATTATGAGGTAATACCATTGTAATATTAAATAGGTGTTGTGTATGTACCGGACACAAGGTATGTTGTTCGGTTGTCTATTAAATTGTCTATATTGAATCACAAATGGAACATTAATATTAATGAACCAATATAATATATTATATATTATAACATATTATGTATTTATTGACTATTGAAAGAAAACAGATATAACGACAACTAAATATTGTCAATTTGTTGTTGTCATATTGTGGCTCAACAAAATAATAACAATAATAACAATAATAACAAATAATAATAATAATAATTTAATAAACTGTAATACACAGAAAAGCTTTTTATTTCATATCAATCACAACTGTAAACCACATACCGCTAATAGGCTTAGTTTTATAGTAAGTTTTGATAAAACGTTTTAGCGGTATCTACCTCTTTTTATATAAAACTTTGTTTTAAAATATAATTAATGGTTCCCTTAATAAACTGGGGCATATATGCATGCATTAAAACTATTAGCTAGTCCATAAATCCCTAACGGGCCAAAATTTTAGCATTCAATTTTGAAATCGATTTTGCCACCATTTTATCAAATGTTAGTTACCGCCTTTGGGCCTAGCACGGCAGTATAGTCCGTCCCACCTTGACTTTACAGTGTAGGGAACATAGGCAATTCAGTTCTTATATGAGAGTTTTTGGCACGATGATGCCGATTTTATCAAAAAGTATTTGTAATCGAACATTAGAGAGATTAAATTAAAACTGTTTTAGAAAGACAATCTACAAATTTAGGATTCGTATGCGTTCAAGTTTATTTGATATACTATAGTTATTACGCATATGAATCTTAAAATTGTAACCCGTGTTGAGCTGCCCTCCCCCCCCCACTTGCAAAAATCAAAAAACAAATAGCCCTGATTTATGAGCTATTTATGAGCTTTCATATTCCGCAAACTAAAAATTTTGAGCTCGTTCCACTGAGCAGGAATTTAATACTTTATTGGGGGGGGATGAGTCAGCCCCCCCACTACTTAAAAATAGGAATATTGAATCGGTTTTTGCGGCAGAATTACGAGCTATTTATGAGCTCTTGAAATTATATAGTTTAGATTTTTGAGCTCATCCCCTTCACCCCCAAACAACCCTTTAATTGATTTAACTTAAGAGAAAAATGCTGAGAAAACTTAAAATATATCGTATTACGGATATAATTCCTATAGCTTATATAGTCTAAGAATAAACTATTAAATAACGTGCATTTCGATTATTGAGCTACAACCCCTTCGCAAGAAAACCACCCTATCTTCCCGGCTTAAGAGAAAGTTGTACTTAAAATGCATTTAAATAATTATTTGGCGACTACATATCATTTAATAATTTATGAGATTCCAAATTACGCGCATTTAGATCAGTAAATTGCAATTTTTTTTGTATAGTGCAGTTACTGAAGGTAAAAATCAACGATTACCTTCAATTTCGGTGAACCTTCATCGATTTTCACGAAAATTGGTCAGTGGTTAGAGGATACGTCAAGAAACAAAGGTGACATGGTACCATCTTGCGCCTTTACCCTGAAGGTGGATACCGCCCCTTCTCGGGGGTGAAAATTATTTTATAAAAAATAATTGCACAAATCAATAAAAGAACAAATTAAAAGCAAAATTTATTATATAAAGTTATTAAAATAAGTCAATACTTTTTAAGTTATTAAAGATCAAAGATTTTAATTATTCGTGAAAAAAAATGCATGTTTTGAAGCGGTTTTTCGTAAATCACTGAAAAACTGTAAGTTTTTACAAAAAAGTTAATAGTAGTTTAATTCGTATAGCTTATATTCTAAGAATAAACTCTTAAATCACACGCCTTTCGATTAAAGAGCTACAACCCCTTCGCAACAAAACCATCCCATATTCCCGGCTTAAGAGAGTTGTACTTAAAATAATTTAAATTAATTATTTGGCGACTACATATCGTTTAATAATTTAGGAGCTCGCAAAATATACGCATTTTAATTATTGAATTGCCATTTTCTTTCTATAGTGCAGTCACTGAAGGTAAAAATCAACTATGACCTTCGATTTCGGTAAATCTCCATTCATTTTCACGAATTGACAATAAGAACTTGCGGTATTAGCCTGGGGTATATGTCACCCCTTCTCGGGGGTGAAAATTACCTTATTAAAAATAACCCCACAAATCGAGAGAGGGACCAATTGTAAGCAAAATTTGTTATATAATGTTATTAATAAATCAATACTTTTGAGTTATTAAAGATCAAATATTTTAATTTTTGTGAAAGAAAATGCATGCTTTAAAGCGATTTTTCATAAATAACTCAAAAACTGTAAGTTTTACAAAACAATATAATAAATTGCTTACTTGAAAAACCCTTTAATGTTAATTTAAAGTAAGTTATTGGTAATTTAATGTATATTTTTTTCTGCGACTGTTCAAATCTAAGGATTCAAGCTTAAATAGCGGGAAAGAGATGCATTTTATAACACTTAGGTACTAAATACTTGTCAAAGTATTTAGAAATACCTATCAAAAATGAGCTCCAGAAAAAGTTGATAGCATCAAAATCCGCTCACCAATAACCTTTCTCAAAGAGTTTTAATTTAATCTCTCTAATGTTCCAATACAAATTATTTTTCATAAAATCGGCATCACCGCGCTAAAAACTCTCATATAAGAACTGAATTGCCTATATTTTCTATACTGTAAAGTCAAGGTGGGAAGGACTTTTTACATTTTTGAACCCAATATGTGACAATGGATAAATCTATAGATATATCTAAAACTTTTTCTTGAAGTTAAAACCGTGGAACTTGAAATAATTGTCAAAAAGCGAAAAGCAATTAATATTGCTACTCCTACTCGTTTAAATTCAGTGTTCAAGCTACCAAGAGGCAGATGGGTGGCAGCTTTAATATTGAATTTAAGCGAAAAGAAATGTTTATTTATTATAAAAACATTTTTTCTCTTTTATGAAAGCAGAAAAAAAGTGTTTTGAGTTAAAATTTTATTTTTAGTTTTTAAATCAGTGTTAAATTAAATTGAGTTAAAATTTCTCTTGGTTCAGAATCTAAAAGAAACACGAAGAATAGGACTTTGTTCAGCATTTTTTTGTTCAGCTTTGTAGGACATTTGAGGCTGAATGTGATGACGAGATATTTTTATATACTTATGGGCCATTCCCAGAAAATATAGTCATTAAATTATAAAATTCTGTATATTATAATACAGGGTGTCTCAAAAGTAGCGGAACGGTAAAATATTTCGCGAAATAAACATCGGTCCGAAAAACTGAAAAATACGTGTTCAATCAATTTCAAAAATCTATCGAATGACACCAAACACGACCTCGTAGTACACCCCCTGGAGGTGGGGTGGGGGTAACTTTAAAATCTTAAATGAAAACACTCAGATTTTATTGTAGATTTGGATTCCTTACGTAAAATAAGTAACTGTTATTACAGACATTTTTTAAATTGTGAATAGATGGCGCTACAATCGGAAAACTCGATTTATCCAAATACCATAGGTAAATTATAGAGACGGTATAATATCTCGAGAAATACACTTTCAATTAAAAAACCAAAAGATACGTATTTAATATTTTTCAAAAACTTATGGAATAATACCAAACATAACTTTCCACCTCACCCCCTGGACGTGGGGTGGGGGCTAACTTTAAAATCTTAAATAGGAACCCCCATTTTTTTATTGTAGATTTGTATTCCTCATGAAAAAATAAGTAACATTTATTGGAAACATTTTTTAGAATTGGTGATAGATGGCGCTCTATTCGGAAAAATACCATTTATTAGCGCCATCTATCGACAATTCTAAAAAATGTTTCGTATAAATGTTACTTATTCTATCTATTTAAAATTTTAGAGTTACCCTCACCCCACCTCCAGGTTGTGGAGTGGGGGTAGTATTTGGTGTCATTCGATAGGTTTTTGAAAAATATTAAAGTAATATATTAATATATTAAATATTAAAATAGTAAAGTATTTTTTGGTTTTTCATTTGAAAGTGTATTTATTGTGATATTAGACCGTTTCTATATTTTACCAATGGTATCACGATAAATGGCTTTTTCCGATTATACCGCCATCTATTCAAAATTTGAAAAATCTCTCGAATAAATTTTGTATACAGTGGAACCCCGATAAGTCGGCCCCCGATAACCCGGAAGTCCGGCTAACCCGGACCGATTTTCATCAGATAAACATTTAGATTCTCAATATTTTGTATTTTTCAATTTAATTGTGGCTTATTTCCAATCAAAATAGTTAATTATCAGACAAACTTTTCAACAATAAAAATGTATGTAATATAATATTTGAGAGATAATGTGTATATGTGTATGACTAAAATGACTCATAGCACACGCCGCATAAACAACAGCCACCTGTCTGTAGTATCTATTCCTTTTTATTTCAAACTGTCAGCATTGTTTAGGAAATACTATTTAAAAAATTATTTTATAAACAATGGTCTTTAGTATTGTGTGTCTTGTATTGTTCGTTTCCATTTGCTTACGTTTGGGTTTGGTGTTTTTTTTAGTAATTTTAATGAATAGGTACTGTGCATATTTATAAATATATTTCATGTTATTTCAATTCTAACGGAGTTTATCTGTAAGTATACCGTATTTTATTAATTTTTACCATATTCTCCGGCTATCTCGGATTTTCGATAACCCGGATTGGTCGCGGTCCCGATTAATCCGAGTTATCGAGGTTCCACTGTACTTTTATATAAGGAATCCAAATCTGCAATAAAAACTGGGGGTTTCCATTTAAGTTTTTAAAATTACCCCCACCACACCTCCAGGGAGCGGAGTGGGGGGTCGTGTTTGATGTCATTCGATAGATTTTTGAAATTTATTGGACACGTATTTTTCAGTTTTCTGATCCGATGTTTATTTCGCGAAATATTCGACCGTTCCGCTACTTTTGTGACACCCTATATAAAAATCTCGCTTTACATGTTTGTCCACGCTATTATCGGAAACTACTGAATCGATTCCAGTGAAATTTTGTGAAAGTGTATTTTTTGATACAACTCAAGCGACAGGATATTCATTACCTCGATAAAAACTCGATAAATCACAATCAAAAAATGAAAAAACCTTGTATTTTTTAACTGTAGGTACTCAACCAAACTTGGCAAACCAAAATGTAATTCCAACAAATGGCCAACAAACTTGATTCATACATTTCATCCTACTAATAGCCGAAAAATTAATGATTTCGTGGCTATTTCCTTTCTTTCATTTCTTAAATTACAATTTTTTTTTCGAAGGTTCTGTATAATACGCTTATATTATATAATACTACTGAACCACAAAAACTTCGTAAGTTATTGCTGCCCTGGCTTCCTTTAACAAACATAACATTGTAAGAACCAATACACGTGAAAAGTTGATAACGCACAAAACTTTTCGGTCGTTTATTTCTTTTATTCTTGATTACTAACACAAATAACGAAACAAAGGGAAACTCTCAATAAACCGATTGACACAGCATTCAGTTTATCGAAATCAACACAAAAGTATTTCAGTGAAAAGATAAGTTACGCAAACCCACTAAAGACATTTTTTCTTTACCAAACAAAAGAAACAAAAGACTGACAGTGAATTGTGGCTAACGATTATTTTGGCTGTGCATTAATGCCTAACTTCCCAATTCCCAAAAGTTTTATATCTTCATCGTACTTTTTTACTTTTGACAGAAGGAAAGATGAATACTTTTCACGAGAATTTAAAAAGAATATTTTTAATGGGATTACTTCTTGCCTCAAAAGAATCCTGGTTTATGACACATAAGTCTAAGAATCCCTTGAAATACAAAGAAAATAATGTTTTAATACTCTTATGTTTTAAAGACTATTTATTAGGCAGTTATTAATTTGGAGCTATCGAAAAAAAAATTCATAATATAACGATATAATATTACAAAGTGCAACATTTTTAGCAACGCGTTTATAAACAAAATATTCCAAGTGCTACTACAATAACTCTTTTAAATCATTTTTTAAATATCGTTATTTAGGAGTAATTAATTGGGAGTAATTAATTGATAGTTTCGATCGTTACTTGATGGAAATTCCTTTTATATAACAATAAAACACTGAAAATGTTAGCTTTCAATACTTCCACAAAATCTATTAAAATTTGATGTCACTACAGGTGTTTTGGCAGAGTGCCCTTTTCAAGTGATGTATTTAACTGTCAGCACTGTAAGTCCTTAACTAAATTTGTTAATGGTGGGGGGAGATAGCGTTCTTTGAAAAGAGAGATAGCCCACTTATAAAGTACAAAAGTGGACCAAATCACTCCCAAATACATCATTTTGTCACAGGAAATCAATTACCAGAGAATAGCGATGGCGGTTTTTGACAAAACACCGGTTTTCGGTTATACCGGTTTTTTTTGCTTACGGTTTAACCTGGCGGTTATAACCGGATAAAAAACCGGTTTTTCCAAAAACCGTTTTTCGGTTTTTTTAATCCAATAGGTTACAATGTTACATTTACAATGCACTTTAGTTTGCTATACTCCCGTCGACTCGATACTCGATATCAATATGATCAAAATTAGTACTATCGAAAGCTCATCAATATCAGTATAAATAAAACACAATTTTTAATAAAACCATATTATTCTATCAATTATTATATTTATTTATTATTCTATTATTATTATATATTTATTGATTATTATTAAATATAATATAGCGTAAGATTAATATATACATATTGCAATAATTAATATACAATTTAACCCAACACTATTTCAACTTATAAAAAATTTTCCAGACTCTTTCAAATGGGATTAAAAAAAATAATATCAACATAAATATTTTACTTAAAAATAAATTGGATAATGCAATTTTTTTTTAATTTTTACTACAATCAAAAAAAATTATCATGTATTTCTTTGAACACGTTTGTATATTTATATAATAGGTACATTTTAACTCATTTAATACTTCCTCTATGGGTGTGTCGTTTTGAAAACGTAGGGAAATCCTTGGAGATTCGTATTCGTAATCGGTAATTCAATATTCATAGTAATGACATTATTTTAGTATTCAGAAAAAGTCATTCACCCACTTTCGATGTCAAGAGTCAAGTGTGAAAAATAGATGATGTTTGCGTCAACTTCAACCTGATCACTTCTTATGTAAATATTATGATTACAAATACCTTTTCAACGAAATATTATAATAAAACTTAATTATTTCTGGCTGATGTGAGTTTGCACATTCAGTTTGCACTTTCAGTTTGCTTCTGTATTTATAAAATAAAATTTGAATTATGGTTTTGTTTGGAATAATTACTTGAGAGTAATAATTATGATTGGGATCCAAAATAATACCTAACCTAATCCTAATCACCGTAAAAACCTAATAACCGGTTTTTACTTTAAAAAGAAAAAACCGGGACAAAAAAACAACCGGTTATTGCGAAGTAAAAAAACCGGTTTTAGGTTTAAACCGGTAGGTTTTTCCCATCCCTACCAGAGAACGGCAGTTCTCGGCAGTGGCGCACAATACCCCTACATGCGAAACTATATATACACGAAATTTTCGATTTTCTAAATCTGACTGAGTTTAAAATTGGGCCAAATTCCATCTTAAAGTTTAGGGAAAGACTCGCCCATCCATATGTTAACTCTCCATTTTGGTCCAAGGGTGTGGATTTCACGGCCCTTCCCATATAGGGTCTGTTTATCGTTCTCGTCCCCAAAACTTTCAAGAATTTGAAAAATTTAAGTGCGACCTTTGCGGCTTCTAATAGTACTGATCATTACCTTTCCAACGCATGTCTAATTTTGAAAATCGTTTCTACCATTCAAAAGTTACCGAGCTCGGAAGTATGACTCAATTTTTATCTAAAAAGGGGGAAATGTTTGTGGATATGTATTAATGTGATATTCAAAGATCGGTGTGCTCAAAGCACTTGATTAGATAATTAACTAATTAATTAAATTTAATTTTAATGATGCACTTATGATTTAATCACACTATTTAATGCTCTAATCTCAGGGTTTTATATTCTCGTGCTTCAATATCTCCTTTGCTTTACATATGATAAATAAGGTCAAAGATTAACGGAATAAAACACATATATGGTACAAAAGCATCTATTGAAATAAATTCACCCTCAAAATATCCTCTAAAAATAATATCTCCTATTCTGATTATTGAAATAACCCTACCACTATCTAAAGTACTTATTGAAATTTGCGTTATGAATAATTCTACAAAAAAAATAAAACTGTCTCTCGGATGATGAGTTGTCCAAATTCTTGTCTCTGGTCGCCAACAATTTACTCTTAGCAGCCCCCTATGTAGTCAGCAATCTCGCAACAAATTATTGCAAGCCTATTGTCATTAATGACCCCCTACAGATGCACGTATCTTTCAAAAAACAATGCTAGCCTTTTCTCCTCTCGATAAACTGAATCTATTTCTCGTTCCGGCATGCAACGGTGACTCTTGGAATATAAGTAGAACAATATAACTTACAATGCTTTACGTGATGAGCTTCCGTCAGGACACTTATTTCAACAAACTCACAACTATTCACTTATCTGCCTTACTACTTCAGGAGACTCTTAGAGATCACCACTAGTCGACTTAACGATCATTTAACAACTGACTCTTCTTCCACCCTCTAACATTTCGCTAAACTCCCATTCTTCATACCTAGCCCCTCCTTTTTCCTTCTTCACCAATCCGAGTTCCTCAATTTTATCCCCATCTACCTTTCAGATAACAAACACCAATTTTCCCTACCATTAGAAATTTCCTAAAACTAATTACATGCCAATCGGTTTTTTTTTTCCTTTCTTAATATCTAAACAAAGATTACATTCATTTAAATTTCTAAATACAATTGTTCCCTCGCCGCAAAAGTCCATTTGGGAAACCCGGTCTCATTGTCCAAACACATAACCACTTTCTTATCATACTAACTGTACAAAGAAAATACTTAATCCCTATTTAAATTTTGTTTACCTACGGCCATCCAAAGATAATTGACTTTCATTTCTTCGAAATGAATTTTGGTATATTTTTATTATATGTTTTAACTTTTCTAAAATATTAAGATCGAAACCATATTAATTCAAATTTTACATATCTTAACAACTCCCCGCCATTTGATTTGCCGAAAAAATTCTGTTATTTATTTAAATGACACAAGTTTTTTTAGGATCAAATTATTCCATTATGTTACCAAACTCTACTCATGATACTTATAAATGTCGTGAATGTTAAAAATACCCCGTATCTTGCCTGTCTCTATATGCGCTAATTCATAACTATTTACCCCATTTTCCGTATTGACCCTATATGGACCTTCAAATACCGGCATCAATTTAGCACAAATACCATTTTGTAAATTGGACACCCTCAGTGCCCTCACTAAAACTTTATCCCCTTTCTGGAATGTAACCGGCCTTCTTCTTCGGGTCCTCTCTTGCCTTTGGAGATATTTCTCTCCACTTCGTCTCAATCTTCGTTGAACCACCTCGATCACTTCTTCGTATTGTCTGGGGGCGGTGTCTTCCCACGGTCTCGTAGGCATTGTTCCTTTCATTACATATAAAGGCGCCTCCTTGGTAACCGTATTTGGTGCACAGTTCAAATACGTCTCTATTTCAAACACTTTTCTGTCCCAATGTCGATGATGTTCTTCCGCAGCAATTCTTAGAAATTTTGTGACTTCTTGTATAAAACGCTCTGATGGGTTGCTCTGTGGATGTCGGATGCTTACAAATTTTGTA
This sequence comes from Diabrotica virgifera virgifera, assembly GCF_917563875.1. Lineage (NCBI taxonomy): Eukaryota > Metazoa > Arthropoda > Insecta > Coleoptera > Chrysomelidae > Diabrotica > Diabrotica virgifera. The sequence goes on along the minus strand of NC_065446.1, from coordinate 215,225,587 downwards.
TTTATGCCTCTCTCTCTTAATTCCCCTTTAAAACGGTCATTCCTAAAGTATGTCGCATTGTCCAACAAAATATTGTCTGGTCTTCCCACTGTTTCGATAAAATCGTCTATCTTCCGATATTCCCATTTTCTCGTGATATCTGCCATTCTGTAGCTCTTGGTTGATTTCCCTCTGTTTAACTTTCCCCCAGAAATAGTTGAGAAATTTATTTTCGAAATCTGTCCAATTTTCAAACTCATCTTCTTTACTTTCATACCATAACGTTGCTCCTTCTTTCAGATGGTTTCTAATTGTTTCTTTGCAGTCGTCAAAATATCTAATATGTTGCAATTTGGTTTTCAAATTTTTAACAAATGGTACTGGGTGTGTTTTTCTAATATCCCCTCCAAATTGTATTTTCGCGTCGCTTGTACCAAGGATAATCATTTCCCTTCTTTCTCCACAATTCTGTTGATTCTTGAGTTCCGCAATTTGTTTTTCGTTTTGCTTAAATTTTTCTTCTATTTCTCGCCTGTCTTCTTGTATTGCATTTTCAAATTTGCTTTCTAACTGTTCTAATTCCATCTTCTGCACAGTCTTAATATTCTTCATTTTAGTTTCTATTTCTTCTCGTTGCATCTTCAGTTTCCTTTCTGTTTCTTCTCTAACTTTTTCTAAACAGGCTTTCACTTCATTTTCATATTTTTCCAAACGCTTTTCCAATTTGCCATCATTCTCTTCCAATTTCTGTTCTATTCTCTGTGATATTTCTCTTTGTGTTTCTTCCATTTTTTGTTGTGTTATTTCCATGGCTCGTTTTGCTTCCTGTTGATTTTTCTCTATTTTTTGTTGTGTTTCTTCCATGGCTCGTTTTGATTCCTGTTGATTTTCTTGCATTGTCCTTTTTGTTTCCTGTTGATTTCTATCCATTTGTTGTGATTGGAGTTGCATCAGTTGCAATAGTTTCTCTATTCCTGTTAATTCCTGTTCTTTTCTCTCCATAATCGTTGTATCTCCTTCATTATCCAATCCTTCTTCAACAATTTTTTCCTCTTCTCTGTTTTCTTGCATTTTGCTTTGCCTCCTTGTGGTCGACATGTTGTTTCTTTTCGTTACTGTTTTCTTTGTCCCCGCCAAATGTGAAATTTTACAACACTCTATAAGTTGCAGAACACGACAAATATTTCTCCCCAAATTTAATAAATTTTCTCCACAAATATCAAATATGCAATCAGTAAATTTCAAAATAAATATCAAATGTACGATTGGTAAAAAAAAAATCAAATAATTCAATGGCAGTAAATATCAAATACCTACGATCAATCCATAAATCAAAATTATTTTTACACCTGGAAAAATTGTCAAATTATCTCTGGATCACCTGTAGTTATTCCTTATCTCTTTCCCTACCATCAAATGCAAAGCTGCGATATTTTTAAGCCACCACGTTCTGGGCTCCAGTTAATGTGATATTCAAAGATCGGTGTGCTCAAAGCACTTGATTAGATAATTAACTAATTAATTAAATTTGATTTTAATGATGCACTTATGATTTAATCACACTATTTAATGCTCTAATCTCAGGGTTTTATATTCTCGTGCTTCAATATCTCCTTTGCTTTACATATGATAAATAAGGTCAAAGATTAACGGAATAAAACACATATATGGTACAAAAGCATCTATTGAAATAAATTCACCCTCAAAATATCCTCTAAAAATAATATCTCCTATTCTGATTATTGAAATAACCCTACCACTATCTAAAGTACTTATTGAAATTTGCGTTATGAATAATTCTACAAAAAAAATAAAACTGTCTCTCGGATGATGAGTTGTCCAAATTCTTGTCTCTGGTCGCCAACAATTTACTCTTAGCAGCCCCCTATGTAGTCAGCAATCTCGCAACAAATTATTGCAAGCCTATTGTCATTAATGACCCCCTACAGATGCACGTATCTTTCAAAAAACAATGCTAGCCTTTTCTCCTCTCGATAAACTGAATCTATTTCTCGTTCCGGCATGCAACGGTGACTCTTGGAATATAAGTAGAACATTATAACTTACAATGCTTTACGTGATGAGCTTCCGTCAGGACACTTATTTCAACAAACTCACAACTATTCACTTATCTGCCTTACTACTTCAGGAGACTCTTAGAGATCACCACTAGTCGACTTAACGATCATTTAACAACTGACTCTTCTTCCACCCTCTAACATTTCGCTAAACTCCCATTCTTCATACCTAGCCCCTCCTTTTTCCTTCTTCACCAATCCGAGTTCCTCAATTTTATCCCCATCTACCTTTCAGATAACAAACACCAATTTTCCCTACCATTAGAAATTTCCTAAAACTAATTACATGCCAATCGGTTTTTTTTTCCTTTCTTAATATCTAAACAAAGATTACATTCATTTAAATTTCTAAATACAATTGTTCCCTCGCCGCAAAAGTCCATTTGGGAAACCCGGTCTCATTGTCCAAACACATAACCACTTTCTTATCATACTAACTGTACAAAGAAAATACTTAATCCCTATTTAAATTTTGTTTACCTACGGCCATCCAAAGATAATTGACTTTCATTTCTTCGAAATGAATTTTGGTATATTTTTATTATATGTTTTAACTTTTCTAAAATATTAAGATCGAAACCATATTAATTCAAATTTTACATATCTTAACAGTATGTAGGTATGTGGAAAAGTTTCACCGATCTGAATTTTTTTTCTGTGTTTCAAGAGGGTGTCAGGGCCAATTAAGAACATGTGTAGTTTGTGACTTCTGACCACCCATAAGCCAGCTATAGGGCTAGATGTATACAAAATGGCATATTTTTTGGGCGTATATATCTTAGGTTCAAGGAGAGGTAGGAAAACCGTAAGTACACCAAATCAATAGGGTTGAGTTATGCTTTCAAATGGTGCCTAAGGAGTAAAAAGGACTGAACTTTGAAAATTTTGGTTTTTTGACAATTACTCAAAATTTCAACCTACAAATTACGCCAATAACTGAGCGTTTGTAGGACTCTAGACGCGTCTAACGGTGTATACATCATACCTGGAAAAATTCGAATTTTTAAGTAACATGCTTTAAAATATGATCAAATCTCTTTTTTATGGGAAAAACGGTTTTTCAAGCTCAATAATTCCTGTAATACCTTCAGTAATCATACTTGACCTTGGATGCATCAGATACTACTTGTCAATTCGTTTCAAATTAATTTTTAATGATTAAAATCGGTTAAGCAGTTCAGAAGTTATAGAGCTCCAAATGTATAATCCATTTAACCGTTATCGCCGAAATGGTTTATGTAGTTGTAGTGGTTACAACGCTAAGTTTTATCGGACAATACGAGTTCCGCAGAGGAAACTGGTAGAAAGCAAGCCTCTTGGTTGAAGAATATCCGGGAGTGGATAGGAATAAAGAAAGCAGAACAACTATTTAGAATAGCTCGAGACAGAGAAAGTTTCGCCATGTTAATCGCCAACGTCAAGGGGACTTGATAGAGCACGTTAAGAAGAAGAAGAAGAATCCGAGTTCATTTGCCGGCCATAATTATTAGGATGGCTGGGATATGAACTCGGATTGTCTTATCACAAATCTGGTGTCGTAACTACTAGATCATTTGGGAGAGAATGCGACAAAGGCGACCATTTATAACGCTTAACGTGTAATTGAGAAACATTTTATTCAACTTCATACATTTAATTTATAAAAACTCTGAAAAACTCCTGATAAAAGAAAATAAAATTCTAGTTTTATTTTGAAAGATTGTGTCCATAATATTTGCTAAATTTGAAGTAAAACACGCCAAAAATAAGCCTCAAAATGCAAACTGTATCAAAGTTACTCTTTTGTGGCGCGTTTTACTTCAAATTTAGCAAATATTCTGGAAACAATCTTTCAAAATAAAAGTAGAATTTTATTTTTCATCAAAATGCAAATACATTTTCGCGCCACGTAATTTATATCAGCTCTTTTGTAGCTGGAATATTGTATGCGCCACTCATTTTTACGGCGTTTAGCGGTTTTTTATTCTTGTATATTATACAGGAATGTAAGGACAGAAAAATATTTGATCTGACAGTAAGCCAACAACATAAGATGCTTGTGCTGGATATCAAAGTAAGAAACAAAACTAAATCAAAATATAAAAAAAAATCAAGTGGTGATGTTAACGACGGGAACATTAACGGAAGTTCTAATATAAGTTGGAGGAAAAAACTCAGGATCATTAAAGATACTGCTTTTGAAAAATGCTTAGGAAAACGCCAGGAAAGAAGTATAAGAACAGGAAGGCCTAGTGGTCGTCTTTATAGCTTTAAAAAAGAAAAAAATATATAAAGAGATAATAAAGAGAAGTATTTTGTAACACTTTATTCTTCAGTGGCATTGACTTGTGATTCGCCAATATTAGTGTCGTAATTGAGGTCCAAATTGCCAAACTGGCTTTCTCCCTGTTTAGCCTTTTCTAAATTTGCTCATTCTCCATCTTGTTGACCATCATATTAAAGGTGTATAAAAAACCATAGTATATAGTTGAGCAACTGTTAAAGATTTGAATATTTAACTTACTTAATAAGCGCCTTTTGTCAATCGGTACTGGCAAGAGATCTAGCAGAATGGCAGGGTTTTTGACAGCTCAAGCAGGCTTTAGAGATAGCTCACTAAACTTTTCCATGCTAACTCTAGCTGTCTTAATGTCAAAGATGGTAAAAAGTTTGCCCTGTTCAAAATGTAACATTTACGTACTCTGTACATTTACATCTTTTATCTGCCCGGTAAAGAATCTTTTACTTTCACAAGTTATTAGGTCCATCCAATGTTGAGGAATACACAAGGCTATATACATACCTATAACACAGGTAATCATCGACGGCTGCTGCCACAACCCTAAGAAACTGCAATCGATTTCAGACTCACATGGTTGATAAAATACCTTTTCCAGAAGAGACGTGTCAGTATTACACAGCCTTAGCATTACATTTTGCCAGCGCGAAATTTCGAGCACCAGTGTGATGAAACGGTCTGCTCAATTAAAGAGTCCGTATCATATCGGATTGCCTGAAGTTGACACGCATCGAGTAGGTCCACTTTGAAGTTGAAATCTGGCTCCACTACCCATCAGAAGTCAGGTCACATCAAAGGTAGAACAAGGGAAGCAGGAGACAGATTGAAGATAGCCCCTCTATGGCCACCAAACTCAGCCAAGTAGACGTCTAGCCTCACGTTGTGCTAATAGTAAGGGATACCATGACGCTGATACCTGTGGCACTGGCACGGTTCATAGTGATACCAACTACTACCAGACACAAACATGAGAGAAACCTGCACAGATAAAAACTTAATTTTAGCAAAAGACAGGCCAATGTCTGTAACTAAAATATAAGATTTAAGTTGCTTAACAGCAATTGTTGATTTCTGCGTCAGGATCATGATGTTCGGGACGCAGAAAGTAAGTAAGCGTCACCATTATATTATTTGAAGAAATGCGTGTAATAAGTAGAATATCAGTTTGTTCAGAGAAACTATAGATATTCAAAAAGATTCGATACATTTTAGGTTACCGTTTTAGTGCCGTTGCCGCATTGATTTTGATAACGTCTTCCAGACTGCAGACGAAAAGTTGCAGACGAAACTGTAGAAACAAAGCTGCAGACGAAAAGTTACTAGAAATAATACTAGACCACGACATATTATTATATGCCTTAACACATTGCGTGCCACGCTTGAATCGGGTTACTACTCTCAGGGGCCATTGATATCCACGGCCATGAAAGTTAGTCATACGCGTATATCAAAAATGAGCGACGTGGCCTCTGGTACAATATCTGTGTCTCAATATATTGTTATGCTCTGTATTTTCTCTCTGTTGTGAGATTGATCAGCATATTCTTATTTTGATTAATTAATTAATTATTTTAATTACTACTTATAGAAACAAAACCAAAATTAAATAAAAATCTCCAATAAAATTTATTGTCAGGGCTAATTTATTTTAATGTATTACCTTTAGTATGTGGCTTTAAGTATCTCTAGTTGCTTACTTCATCCAGGACAAAACAGGGAAAATAAATATACTCAATGTCATATAGATTCTCTAAATACTATTTATTTATTCAATAAACCATAAATATAAGATTTAAATGTATGCTAAAACTCAATTTTGTTGCAACTATTTCTTATCTAATAAATTAATCTTTAATTCTGCTATCTCTTTTTTAACAAAAATTTTCATTTAAATAATTCGTTAGACTTTTCTTACTATTATATATAAAAAAAAACAAAATTTACTTTTCACCTTTTGAATAGTTACTTATTTCTTCTTTGAATTTATGAATGACTAAATTATGCTGTAGAACTGTTCAATAAAAAATAAACAAATATGGTATGTGATATAAAACAACTTTCTCCGTTTCACAAATAATCTGACTAACCTTTTTTTCTCTTATTTACTTCTTCTCATGCGAGGGTTTAGTATCAAACAACGTTAACTACAAAAACATAAAGTGGCAGAAAATGCGAAAAACTGTTTTGAAACGTAATATCAGCCAACAAATTTGTGATTACGGAGGCAAAATACATTACAATAGAAATCTGTAAATTTATATAGTATTATTATGGTTTCTTTGACATATTGTAAAAATTATTACAGGTTATTGATATTCTACAGAGAAAAAATATACTTTTTTTCTAATAATGACCTGATAACGCTTTTTGATATTACTGATATATATTTTTTGTAACCGTTAACGTCGCACCTGATAATAATAGTTTTACTACAGGGTTAGTACTGCTGGGTGAAAATGTAATAATGTAATTTCCCTAAAATGTGGCGAAAATTTTCCTGATATTTTCCGTTTTTAAATTCGATGATATTTTCAAAATTTTCAGGATATCCAATGCATCACTAACCCTGTATTATTAAAAATGTTAATAAGTGTACTTTAATAAAAAAACTTTATTTTTCTAATAACATACAAATTTTAAACTTATGAAAAAATATCTAAATACTTATACCATCTTTAAACGCCTTCATCTTCTGAAACATTTTCATTATGATCATCACCCCTTCCTTGAAGATTCTAGCAAAAGAAGTGATATTGTTCTTTAATTTTTGCTCACAGAGTTCTACTAAACCTTTTAACTTTTTATTATTAATCGTTAACGGTTTGTCATATTTTCTTCTTGGCCCAAGTTTGTTAATTGAAAATGTTCGAAGTTGCCTTCTCTGTATTTTAAATTTCGTAAAGTTGTCTGATTTAAAATTATATTTGAAATAACTGGGTGCAGTGTCTTCTTTTATAATATAGATATTGTAGCCAAACTATTTTCAACCATTTGACAACATTTCCTTCAATGTCAGTTTTTTTATTTTTAATCATTTGAAGTTCTTTAAAATCCAAAATGTCTTCTTGATCTATTTCAACTACTTCGTATTTTGATTTCTTTAAAGCCATTTTATTCACTGTACATATACCTTCCCGATGGATCATAAATTTCCAAGCCTTTACTCGCGTTTTCGATGTGGGCATGGACCATATCACATTCCATTTGGGAATGTCCGGGCTCAAAAAATAACTTGTCGATTTTTGAAATATTTAGTGTTTCAACAGCAAACAGAAACATTGCGGAAACAATAATTGAACTTCCATTTTGGCCCGGACAAGTTTCAGACATAAAAGCGAAGTCTTTCCCAGTAACTTTCCCAGTCTTTTCATTGTATTTGTAAGGCAAGAGGCTACCTCAGAAGATCGACGACCCGCTAATGCTTCGTATTCTGTCATACAAAGTTTTGTGCTACGACTGGACATTTTTCTGTTAAACAGTGACAAAATCAAAATATTAAATAATTACAACAAATATATACGTAACCGGCAATAAGAAAATAACATATGTTTTCTTTTAACTTCGGCAAAACTAAAAAATGTAATGAGTAATCAGATTATTGTAATTATGTTATCATGTAATGAGTAATCAGATGGTAGAATCGAACAATATCGAAAATAAACAAATGTATTTAGCTATCCAGTATCAAAATGACGTTTTTCAAATAAATACAAATTATAATAATAACGCTGTCTACAATTACAGCTTAAAATATTAGTGTCAATAAACGTTAACAGTCGATAACTGTTTTTGATGTATCACGAAATCCACTGTGAAATAACGTTATCACCTCTTAAATTTTTTTGATATGAACAATTTTTTCACAATTGCTAGTTAACGTTTAATGTGTTTTGAAATCTGCTTCAGATAGAGATACAGGTTTTTGTTACTAAATGAAGTCGAAAACGGTGAACTCGATTATAGATATATCTCAATTTCACAAAAAATGTAGATAACGTTGTTTGACACTAAATCCTCGCATGGATTGTGTAATGTGTAGTCCTTGATTCTCCCACACGTGCTCCTCGGATGCTGCGACGATCCTTCTCGTCCAAACGGCTTCACAAACAAACAACAGCACTCGCTCGAAATCTCTCCTCAGTTCTCTCTCTGCTCGATATCTTGTGGAAATTGATACAAACCGGCTACTCGTTCCAGACAGAAACAGGAATCTCTTCGGACACGAGGAGATTGAACTTCTCAACTCGATCAACGATTTCGTTTCAACACGATTCTGCTTATACGTTCACCAACTTAACCACTTTACACAGACTTCTTACTTTTCAAAAATTGGACTGCTCTCTTCCGATCTTCATTACACAGTGAAACTTTTTTTCTTCTCAAACTCAGGCTCCAACACTCTATTCTCCCTCCATCCGTCTCTCTCGCCAATCACAAAACATCCTCTCTACACATTACATCCCTACTTTCATTTCTTAAGAACAAATTATTTTTGTATACAACTTTTCCGTTTCGTCAAATTCCAGGAGATACCAAAATTACTTTTGTGTTTCTACATGCTATAAAAAACCCGATATTCTAAAACTCAACAATTGTGTTTACCGTCTTTCCTTCTAAGAAGCATTTATAAACGTCCTATTATTCACTTCAAAGCAAATACATGTACATTCTAATCCGACCGTATTAATTGTATAAGTCCGTTCATATAATCATTAATACTGAACGATTTTAACTTTCCACGAAACACTGCTTATGACTAAATAATACTATTTACAATTTTTGGCCATATACAGGGCGATGAAAATCTATGATCTCCTGGTTTGTGACATAAATTAATTTTCTAAATTTTTCCCATAAAAATTATATAACAGCATATTATGATAAAAGCCCAAATATTAGTAGAAGGCAGATTAAGAACAGTTTTTAAATAGCATTTTATATTTTCATATCATAATTTATATTGCACTTTTATATTTTCCATGATTAATTGTTTATACTGACGATAATAATTCATCGTTCAAGCGCGTTATTGGAGTTTAAACAAAGAGAATTTAAAAAACGTCTTTCCTGAATGCATTTAATAAACTTCAACAATATGCAACATCGTATCTTTTGAAAACAATTTTCCTTTTAAATTAAGTATACTAGACTGCATTTACAAAAGAACTAAATCTTTTTCTTCTTTGCTAAAATACAAGCTATAATATATCACTGTCAGTGTACAAATGTTGCATCTTTGAAATTATATTTTCCTTGAGGCTCTTATTCTTTCATGTCTTAAGAAACTAAGATTTATTCTCTTTATTTCGTGTGATTAAGAATGAATTTTTGTCATTATTTTCAAAACGTATTTTTCCGCGGCGATCTTGTTGTTTTGAAACAGGGTAATTAGGTTTTGATATAAATATACTCTCACCTGAGTACCTCGTATCCATTTAGATATTTTCCAGAACGAGCAGTAGCTATAAATAATATCTTATTGTGGTGTCTCTTTTCTCCAGTGTCTAAAGTTGGTAATAACAACAAGAAGTTCTCTGAACTTTTATTAGATATTTTGAACTCCTAATATATTAAATTAAAATAAATAAACATTCTCATTTCGTTGCAAAACGAAACCAAAGCCGTCTTATATTTCAGTTCGTTCAGAAAGCGCTACAAGCACGCTGACCGGTTTCAAAACTTGTTAGTTAATCATCAGATAATGCCTCGAATTACAACTAACGAAATGGCATAGGTGTCTTAGCGACATCTGCTAGAAACTAGTCAAAGTTTTCAATCTAATAGAATATAAAATAATATTGAATTAAAAACCTCATTGGGACCATTTTCTGCCACCTCCGTGGCTTCTAAAAATGTAAACCAATAGGATGCTGGAGCGAAAGAAGGTGAGGGAACCCTACAATTTGCAATTCACAGCTCACTTGTCCAAAGCGGAATAATTTCAACTAAAAATGGACCCTTATACGCAGATAAGAATAAACTAATAGAAGTAGTAATAAATAAACATTTTAATTTTGTTGCGAAACGGATCCAAAGCCGTCTTATATTTCAGTTTGTTCAGAGAGCGCTACAAGCATCTCTGAAGGAACTGAAATATAAGACGGCTTTGGTTTCGTTATGCAACGAAATGACAATTTTTATTCATTTTTATTTTTATTAGTTTACTGCTATCTGAGTATAAGAGTCCATTTTCCGTTGCAATTTTTCCACGCTGGGCATGTGAGTTGTGAATTGCAAATTGTAGAATTCCCTCATGTTCTTTTGCTTCAGCATCCGCTTGGCTTGCACTTTTAGAAGCCACGGAGGTGTAACCACAAAAATGGCCTCACTATGATTTTTAATTTAATATTATTTTATTTTTTATTAGATTGAAAACTTTGACTTGTTGTTCTATATATTAAATTATATCTCTTTACTTTTATTTGGTGTTTTTTCATATCAGTCGTGTGAATATTGGCCCACATCACTTTTTAACTTTCATTTTAGTGGCATATTTTTCAACAAACCAGCATTGTTGATCTATGCCTCCTACGAATGTATTATAAAAATAATTAAACTTTGCTATATAAATATATATCCGCAAATGCTTCATTTTTTTTCGAAATATGAGGTTCTGAAATTTCCCTTAAAACGATTTATTTATTGTGCGAAAACGGTATGGAATTTGGTGGGATTTAAGAGTTAGTTAGGGCGCATTTTTTACAGAAAATTAGGAATTTATAGATATTTTAGAGATATTTATTTATTTATTTATAGTACTATACTAATGACCTGGCCTCTTGTGACTAATCAGGTCGTTTCCTGATGGGATTACTGTATTGTCCTTTTCATGATCATTTTTCAGTGCATAACAAATGATAGGAAAAAGGGTAAGTCCGTAATAATACACATTTATGACATTTATTCTAACATGACATTTTAGTTAAATCTGACAGTTGTCACATTTTATTTTCAATTTGGAATAAAAACGAATCAAATGTGTTTCTTGCATTTATAAAATGATATTTTCTTTGATTTGTATAGTCTAATAAATTATACAGATTATATTTGTAATATTATTATCTAATTAAAAAAAAATATTTTTTATTATGGTGCCATCTATCGACAACTAGAATAACTAGAATAAATGTTATAAAAATGTCACCGACGAAATGTAATCACCGACGTGCTTTTTTTTCTGTCACATACAATTTAATGCGTTAGAAAGAAATCGAAAAACTGTGACGCACTGAAAGATGATCATGAGAAATACTGTAGTTTATCTTTACATTATTATTACTTTAAGAATTTTCTCTATTTGACTAATTAACAATAGCCCTAATCTACTACTAATTATGAAAACTACAAATTGTAAATAATTCTAATAAACAATTCTAATGAACAAATAAACAAAAACTAATAAACGAAAGATATATTATTAATTTTTTTTGAACATATAATTTTTATAAAAGTGCTCCCATTTCTCATTCTCAGATGAGAAATGCCAGCACTATTCATCAAAAAATAGTCACGAATAATTTAAAGTGCAGGTCTAATCGACTTTATGATATTCTTAATGGTATTTCGGTGAGCCTCAGACCATTGAGTTTTAAAATTTCAGGTTTTTAGTCTAATTTTTTTTTTGTTTGATTAATAATTTTTTGATTTTTATCAATTATAAGTATAATTTCTTATTCAAATTCATAGAGGTTGGATATTATTTCTTTGATTTCTTCTTCGTCTAATATTATATAATTCTAATTGTTTCTTTGATATTATGTCCGCTAAATTATTTAGTGTATTAAATAATTCTTCATTTTGTATTATATTTTCTATGTTTATGCCAACAAGGTCTCTTCTCATTCTTTGTAGTTCTTGTGTATTTGTTTGTCTTTCGCAATTAAATACTATGTGTTCTGGTGTGCCTATTTCTCCACATTCACAATATTCATTGTCTTTTAAGTTAAATCTATGTAGGTATGTAGGGTACGGACCGTGCCCTGTAAGAAAATGTATTAATCCTTTTTTTGGGTTAAAATAATTTGGTATATTAATTAAATTTGGAATGAAATTATAGAGACGTCTTGCTTTAGGGGAATTATCCCATTCGTTTTGCCATTTTCTATTTAATATTTCTTCTAATTCTCTTTTTGTTCTGATTTCTACTCCCATTAGGTAATTGTATTATTTTTTCATAATTTTCTTTTCTTTGCCAATATCTACATGCACGTTTTTGTGCTTCCAAGTGCATGGGCATTACACCAGTCAAGACTGTTAAAGCTGATGTTGCTGTAGTACTGAAAGCTCCTGTCATTCTAACAAGGAAACCTCTTTGTGATTTATTAAGTTTTTCAATATTTGTTTTATTTTTTAGTCTGTGTGCCCATACACTTGCACCGTACCCTACAATTGAGGCAAGTATCGTACTCAGGTATACGCGCATATGCTGAAACGGAATTCTATACTCCCTTTGTGCTAGGCTTGCAATGCAATGCATGACTTTCGCTGCTTCTCACAGACGCTATTTATATGGTTTGTAAAGAGTCTTGGTTCATCGATTATGATACCAAGATATCTAGTTATTTTTGTTCTTTTTATTGCCTTCCTCTATATACAATATAAGTAATGGCGCTACAATAATAATTAAATTGAAACGTACACAAAAGTTTGGGGGGGTTTAAAGGAAACAAACCCCCATAAAATTTTTATGGGGTGTCTAAATTTCATTATAATTTTTTCTTAAAATAATACTGCCATAACAATACCACATGTCCATTTTTAATAAAAAATCTCTAATAGTTTTCGATATATTGGAAAAAATCAATTTTCATTTTGTAACTTCAAAGGGCTGTAACTTTTTTTCCGTGCACATTTGTACTAAGGTAAGTTAGGTTCAATCGAACTATTTTTGGTCCCACAATACGCGATTAAATTTATGACCTGTATTTTTGTTACACCCTGTATATTCTATATACATATAAATGGTCTCAAATTATTATTATACAGGGTGTCCAGAAACTCTACATACAAACGAACACAGGAGATGCCTGAGATAATTTTAAGACAATTTAACCCAATTCACCTAATCCGAAAATGCTTGTTAAGGGAGCTAGAGCTCTTTGAAGATGGCGTCATGAAATTAGTTTTTCTTAAATATCTCCAGAACGCTTCTATTTAGAAAAACTAAAATTGGTATGCGTATTTACTTTCCAGAGATGAATCGATTCCATCCATTGCAAATTTCTATTACCGGTCATAGACGTCCGTTTTGGGTAAAGCAACGGGTATTTTATCGTATAACTTTTTTGTCCTTAACTTTTATGCATTTTTGATACCGGATTATTAAATTGTAAGGTATTCTAGTACTAAAAGGTACTCTTACTTCAAGTCGGTAAGACACACCGTTTTCTGGAAAAATCGATTTGAAAGTTTTTCTTTTTTGGAATTTGAAAAAAAAATTGAAAGAACTTTTCAACAAAAAACGAAGTATTTTACCAACATAAAGTAAGAGTAACTATTAGTACTCGAATACCTCATAACTTAATAATCTAGTGTCAAAAATGCTCAAAAATTCAAGACAAAAAAAGTTATGCTATAAAATAACTGTTGACCTGCCCAAAACGGACGCACAGGGCCAGTACTAGAAATTCGCAATTAATGAAATCGATTTACCTCTGGAATATAAATAAATGTACCAGTTTTCTAAACAGTTTTTTTTTTGAATTATTTTTTTAATTCAAAAAGCGAAAAATTTTCAAATCGATTTTTCTGGAAAACAGTGTGCCCTACCGATTTAAAACAGGAGTACATTTTAGTACTAGAATACTTCACAATTTAATAATCCAATGTCAGAAATGCATAAAAGTTATAGATAAAAAAATAATGCGATAAAATAACCGTTGCCCTACCCAAAACGGACGCCTATGATCGGTACTAGAAATTTGCAATGGATGGATTAGATTTATATCTTGAAGATAAATACGCGTCCCAATTTTTGTTTTTCTAAATAGAAGCGTTCTGGAGGTATTTAAGAAAAACGAATTACAAGACGCCATCTTCAAAGTCAAAGAGCTCTAGCTCCCTTAGGAAGCATTTTCGGACTAATTGAATTGGGTTAAATTATCTTAAAATTATCTGAAGAATCTCCTGTCTTCGTTTGTCGGTAGAGTTTCTGGACACCCTGTATATCACAATACTGAAATATTTCAAATTAAAAATCCTGTAAAACAGCGATTCCCTAACTGTGGTACGCGTACCACCAGTGGTACGCGACGATTATTAAGGTGGTACGCAAGCAGCCATAGGACATACACAGTAAAATTTACTGAGTTAATAACCCCACGGCGCGTAAGGGCATCGCGGAGCCAGATTGGGCGGTAAGTCAAGAAGATAAAATACCTACTAAAATTTGAAAAATGACTAGAAAATATGACCCAGAATACATAAATATTGGATTTACGGTGACGGATGTAAATAATGAGCCACGCCCTCAGTGTGTCATCTGCTTTGAAATTTTATCAAATCAAAGTATGAAACCCTCATTACTCAATCGTCATTTTAACACAAAACATTCTACATTAGTAAGCAAACCGAAGGATTTTTTCACCCGAAAATTAACAGAAATGAAAAACACTAAGAAAGTCATGTCTTCATTTACTGGTAGTACCGAAAAATCAGTAGAGGCATCATTCTTAGTTAGCCTAAGAATTGCAAAGTCAGGAAAAGCTCACACAATTGGCGAAGAGTTGTTGTTACTTGCAGCAAAAGATATGGTTACCTGTATGTTGGGTGAGGCGTCAGCTAAAAAGCTAGAACTGATATCACTGTCCAATAATACCGTTCGACGTAGGATCGACAGTATGGCATCAAATGTTAAAAATAAAGTCATCAATCATGTAAAAAGTAGCGATTTCTTTTCGATACAACTTGATGAGAGTACAGCTGTAACGAACTACATATGCTCAACTTAGGTTTACGTGCGGTATATACATGAAAATAAAACAGTTAAGGAAGATTATTTATGCTGTGAGCCGTTATCAACACGAACTACCGCGGATGAAATTTTCAACAAACTGGATGAATTCTTTGCTGAAAATGGACTTGACTGGATGAATTACGTTGGCTTCTGCTCTGATGGCGCTAGAGCTATGACAGGTAGATTCGGAGGTGTAGCCACAAAAGTAAAATCTGTTGCTAAAAATTGTACTTTTATGCATTGCAGTATACACAGACAAGCGTTAGCAGTAAAACGAATGCCCGAACAATTTAAAAATGTTCTCCAAGATGCAATCAAGGTGGTAAATTTTATTAAATCTCAGGCACTTAACTCTCGTTTATTTTCAAACTTGTGTTCCGAAATGGGCAGTAACCATATTCAGTTGCTGCTACATACAGAGGTTAGATGGCTTTCGCGAGACAAAATGCTGAACAGATTATTCCAGTTACGTTCTGAGGTGCAGCTGTTCCTGATGGGGACTGATTTTGAATTACGCAATCGGCTGACAGACGAACACTAGCTTATATCATTGGCTTATTTATCAGACATTTTCAATCGCATTAACGACTTAAATCTAAGTTTGCAAGGTAGATCTACAAATAGATTTTCAGTAAATGACAAAATAAAAGCATTTATCAAGAAATTTCAAATGATTGAAAAGAGCGTGTCGAATGAGAACCTAGCATCTTTTCCTAATTTAGAAAATTTTATAACTGAAAATGAACTTACAGTGAGTGAAATTGTGATCAATAACCTCAAAAATCACAGCCAAATGATCGTTGAAATATTTGAAGAATATTTTAAAGAAGATTATTCGGAGTTCAATTGGATAAGGAACCCATTCGTTTCGGATCTGGATAATGTTCGTGAAAATTTAAGTGTAAATGAAAAGGAATCTCTGATAGAGTTATCTTGCGATGGAGCTTTGCAAGTGGAATTCAACAAAGAAGAGCTGTGTGAATTTTGGCTAAAAGTTAAAAATGAATATCCATCGCTGTCCAGAAAAGCATTACTGTTTCTAATTCCATTTACAACCACATATCTCTGTGAGAGCGGATTTTCTGCTATGTTGATAATAAAACATAAATATCGTAACAAGCTTAACATAGACACTAATTTGCGCCTGAAATTAAGTACAACTGAACCAGATATTTCCTGTCTTGTCTCGAACATGCAGCATCATTTTTCGCACTGAGTATATTGTATTTTTTCCTATAATTAATAAATAATAATGTTGTCCTTAACAGTTGTTGCGGTTTTTATTACTTTACCATTTTCAAGGTTTTTTAAAGATTACCACAGTTCAGTGGTATGCTTCTAATTTATAATTTCGTGTGTGGTACGCGAGATTAAAAGTTTGGGAACCACTGCTGTAAAAGGATGAAAGAAGAATTATTGGTCAAGAAACTGAGGAATAACCAAGACGGAATTCGTGCTAAGCGCTCCGCTATAGATTACATAAATATACGTGGATCATCCTCGAACAATTTGCTGAAGATATAAATGAAAGTTTTATCGACTAACGATAAACCGCAAATTAATATAATTAAAATGAAAGGTAAAGAAATTGAAGAAGTGGATAAAGTCACTTATTGAGATCAATCATGGAAAGAAAAGAGGATGCACGAAATACATACAAGCAAGGATAACGGGGCTACAATTCGCCTTCAGTGCAATAAATGAAATCTGACAAACAAGTGAAATATCAGAAGCAACAAAAATAAATTTATTTAATACCTATGTCTAAAGCATACAGAAACGTGAAAGCGCGACGAAAGCACAAGAAAGTGGGGATGGCGGTTTTTGACAAAACACCGGTTTTCGGTTATACCGGTTTTTTTGCTTACGGTTTAACCTGGCAGTTATAACCGGCCAAAAATAACTGGTTTCTGGAAAAACCGGTTTTCGGTTTTTTTAATCCAATAAGTTACAAAGTTACATTTACAATACACTTTAGTTTGCGATACTTCATTCGACTCGACATCAGTATGATCAAAATTAGTACTATCGAAAGAACATGTATTACTTTTAACACGTTTGTATATTTGTAGAATAGGTACATTCTAACTCATTTAATACTTCCTGTATGAGTGTATCGTTTTAAAAACGTAGCGAAATTCTTGGAGATTCGTATTCGTTATCAGTAATTCGACATTCATAGTCAGAGTATTATTTTTGGTAATCAGAAAAAGTCATTCACCCACTTTCAATGTCAAGAGTTAAGTGTGAAAAATAGATGATGTTTGCGTCTAATTCAACCAGATCACTTCTTATGTAAATATTATGATTACAAATAACTTTTTAAGGAAATATTATCATAAAACTTAATAATTGTTTCTGGCTGATGTGAGATTGCACTTTCAGTTTGCTTCTGTATTTTATAAAATAAAATAAAATTTGAATTATGGTTTTGTTTGGAATAATTACTTGAGAATCATAATTATGATTGGGATCCAAAATAATACCTAACCTAATCCTAATCACCGTAAAAACCTAATAACTGGTTTTTACTTTAAAAAGAAAAAACCGGTTATAACCGGGACAAAAAAACAACCGGTAAAACTGGTTAGTGCGAAGTAAAAAACCGGTTTTAGATTTAAACCGGTAGGTTTTTCCCATCCCTACAAGAAAGAGGCTACAAACTTTCATAAATAGGTACTTAAGAAAGATCCTAAAAATTTACTGGCCTACTAGAATAACGAATACAGAACTATGGAAAAGAAGAAAACAAACCAGTAGAATAACAACAATTAAGCAAATGAAATGGAACTGGATTGGCCGTACGTTAAGGAAATATCCTAATAACATCACAAGACAAGCACGCGGATATCAACCTGAGGAGACAAGAAAGAGGATAAGACCAGATAATACCTGGAAGAAAACAGTAACCAGAGAATACAACAGAATCAGCCCAAGATGGGGGAAAGTGAAAACCAAAGCAAAAAACAGAGGAGAATGGAAGGAATTTGTACGCAGATTAACTACAAAGAAGTTGCGTTGAGCTGGCCACCAGCCATCTTACACCACCGCCCAAGAAAGCTCAGATGCGCCCATTACTGCAAAAACGAGTTCTCTGCTAACAAAAACAAGTTGTCTGAACTTTTATTGAATATTTTGAACTTTTACATTAATTTAATAATTACCAAAAGAATGGAAATTATCTATCATGTCAACAATCCACAAAAAGGGCAGCAAGGATCAATGTGAAAATTACAGAGGAATTGCGATAAACAGCACAACAAGTAGGATGTATGGGAAACTTATTAAATTAAGAACAAAATAAAAAAAAGGCCTATAGAGATTACGAAGCAGAGGAGCAAGCTGGCTTTAGAGCTGGGCGGTCCACAGTAGACCACCTGTACTCTATTACGCAAGGTATTGAGAAAAAAACAGCCGTCTATAAAGAAGTTCACCTGGTATACGTAGACTTACAAAGAGCATATGACAGTGTGCCCCTCAGCAAACTATGGTCAACCCTACATCAAACCAACATTAAACATGGTCTTATCATAGCAGTCCAAAGTCTGTATAATGGAACGACTGCAAAAATTAAAACTGAATCAAGGATGTCTGAGGGATTTAAGGTCACGAAAGGATTGAAGCAGGGTTGTTGTATTTCACCTACCCTTTTTAAAATTTATCTGGAACAAGCACTCAAGCTGTGGAAAAGAAAATGTCATGGCATAGGAATCCCTCTCAATAACGACACAACACTATACACTTTATGTTTCTCTGATGACCAAATTCTGATTGCTCAAGATCATGACGACTTAAGTTACATGAAGCAGAAGCTAATAGAAGAATATAACAAATGGGGTCTCGAAGTCAACATTAAGAAAACTGAAGCCATGTGTATTGGAGGAACAAAGCAGTCCATTACATTAGACGATGGGGTAGAAATTAAACACTGTGATGAATACAAGTACCTGGGCATGAAGATAACTCAAGATGGAACACTCGATGCTGCTATAAAAGACAGAAACATGCAGGGTAGAAAAGCCATATCCATGATGAACGGCATTCTGTGGGACCAGACAATATCCAAAGCGAACAAACAGCTCATATACAATAGCATATTTAAAACTATAGTCACATATGGCAGTGAAGTTTGGCCACTGAAACAAAGAACGTAGAATGTTACTAGTAACAGAAATGGACTTCTGGAGAAGAGCAGCAGGCAAATCAAGAAGAGATCGGATACCGAACGAGAGAATACGAGAAATGATGGGAGTAACACATACAATAATTGATGACATAAAAACAAAACAACTGGTATGGTACGGCCATGTATATAGAATGCCAGATGACAGGATCCCTAAACAGATTTTGGCATGGACACCACAAGGGAGAAGAAAAAGAGGAAGGCCGAGAAGAAGCTGGAGGGAGGGAATTGAAAAAGAACTAGAGGAAAGGGAAATCCCTCCAGGTCTATGGTTAAACAGAGAAGAATGGCGGTTAGGAGTCGGAAGGCGTCAAAGAACGCTGTAAACCGATAGTAGTAGTAGTAGTAGTACATTAATTTACTTCTCTTTACTTTGGTTATTTTCCTTGAATTCGTGACAACAACTAGTTCTTGATCTGATCCTTTCATTAAACAAAAGTAATAAACGTATCTTTAAAAACGTCGACATTTATTTTTAAATTATGATTTGTTGACATATACATATATATCATACTATAACGTTATCCACCTGGGCGTAATCTCTGACGTAATCGATGATTTTTTAAATCGGATTAGGAGCTGTGTGCTAGCTCATTTGAAAGGTTATTTAATTCTATATTCAGTAATATAAACATTAACATATTGAAATAAATTAATTAAGATAACAAGAACAACAACGTATGTGATTTAATTTAACATACATTTTACTGCTGTCAGAAAATAGCAAAAATTTTGTTTGACAAAGAAACATTGCGTTTCTCTTATTTTTTTTTAATTAAATTTTTAAACTGCTACCCACCTTCCTTTTTGGTTGTAATTGAAATGATAATTTTCTTGAAAATCGTTTTATTTCTTGAGTTATATTATAGTTCAGAGAAATAAGGAAAAAAAATATCGTGTTGGTCACACATCCCCCTCCAGGCTGAAACCAAATTTTTCGAGTAATATGGTCATCTAGAATAATAACCTATATGCTTCCTGCAGCCGATTTTGATGATATACATAGTTATAAACAAATGAAAATCAAAAACGGTAAATTTTCGCTTTTTTCGTCTCTTACTAAAAAATTGGGCATTTTAAACAAATTTGAGAGTAATAAACTCATAAACCGTATAAAAAACTTCAATATGGCGTTCGCTGAATATGTCTATACTTATTGGTTACTTAGAAAATTGCCAAATAAATCATAAATTTTGAGTTTTTATAAATATTCATAACTTATGTAAAAATTAACTTAGAACCTTCTTATTACATGGAATGCTGAGACTTATGGTGCTTAAATTACACCCTAAATTCCAAAGCAATTGGTCAAATAGTTTAAAAGTTATTTAATTTGTTTATCCAAAATTAATTTTTTTTTGCAACATTAAGTCAGAAAATGATGAAGTTACAGTAATATTTTGGATAGTTTATGAAAGAAGAAAATTTACAGTATTAATTTAATTTAAAAAAAAATGACAAAAAATAATTATAGATATTGCAAAATAATTTTGCAAAAACATGTGAATTAAAAAAATGGGGGCGCTAACTTTGTCCCTAAATGTCCTAGAACAGTTGTTTTTCTTTCTAAATGTGTATAAAAATTCAG
Organism: Diabrotica virgifera virgifera; assembly: GCF_917563875.1. Lineage (NCBI taxonomy): Eukaryota > Metazoa > Arthropoda > Insecta > Coleoptera > Chrysomelidae > Diabrotica > Diabrotica virgifera. The sequence goes on along the minus strand of NC_065446.1, from coordinate 215,204,527 downwards.
TCTTTGTAAATATGAAAAAATAATTTTTCTACGGGTAACGGTTAACAAGTTATTCTAATTGTATAAGTAAGCAAAAAATGGACATGTTTTTGCAAAATAATTTTACACTGTTTAAAATTATTTTTTGTCATTTATTTTTAATTAAGGTAGTAGTATAAATGTTCTTCTTTCATAAACTGTCCGAAGTATTATTGTAACCTCATAATTTTCTGACTTATAGTGTTGCAAAAAAAAAAGAATTTGGGAAAAATAAATTAAATAACTTTTAAACTATTTGACCAATTGCTTTGAAATTTAAAATATAATTTAAGTAAAAGAAGTCTCGGCATTCCGCGTAATAAGAAGATTCTAAGTTAATTTTTACCTAAGTTACGAATATTTATAAAAACTCAATATTTATGATTTATTTCGCAATTTTCTAAGCAACCAATAAGGTTGGACATATTCAGCGAATGCCATATTGAAGTTTTTTATACGATTTATGAGTTTCTTACTCTCAAATTTGTTTAAAGTGCTTAACTTTTTGGTAATAGACGAAAAAGGCGATAATTTACCGTTTTTCGATCTTCATTTGTTTATAACTATGTATATCATCAAAATCGGCTGCAGGAAACATATAGGTTATTAATATAGATGTCCATACTACTCAAAAAATTTGGTTTCGGCCTGGAGGGGGATGTGTCACGAGAAAAACCTTATTTCTCTGGACTATTACGAATTTCCCATCTAATTCTATTTTTAAAATTTTGTTAATTTTGTGGTCGATAGATGATCTCGAACAGCCTAATGAATGCCTTAAAATGTATTATATATATTGAATTAAATGGAAATTAAACTAGTCACTAATGTTGTCTATTATTAAAAAATTTAAAAAAGTTTATTAATCAATGTTAAGTACTGGTGTTCTTTCCACTAGTATGAGAAATTTCCACATTAGCCACTTAAGTAATGAGAGCTGAGAAGAAAATTTAGTCTCGCTCCTTCAACTTCAAATGCGCTCGTTGTATTATTTTTTAAATAAATACATTTTTTCACAGTTCTTTGTAATACATTTTAAAGTTTTTTAATGTGCAGTAAATTTGTATATTCTTGTATAAAACGCCGCCAAATTTTGTTTTGCCTGGGGCGCTTAAAACCCTAGAACTGGCCCCGCTTACCCCGTATGAAATGCCTATTGCTCTTTCTGGAAATGTGTATGTGTATGCCATTTAAATAAAAAATCTACTTTTTCTTAATAATACACGTCGCCGTTCCAGTAGCAGCCGGGCAGGGCTTCAACATTCCTCACTCGGGTTGATAGACAGGCATTTCCTAACAACATCAACATACCCACTCAAACCGATACATAAGAAAAAAATACTGAAACATTGTGTGAGTTGTGCAAAGTTGAAAAAAAAAAGAGCTACACTTCGTTTACGTGTAAACAATGGACGTGCCATTGTGTGCCAATATACAGGGCTTAACAAAAATGCAGACCATAAATTAAATCACATATTTTGGGACCCAAAATAGTTTGATTGAACCTAACTTGCCTTAGTACAAATGTGCACTTAAAAAAAGTTACAGCCCTTTGAAGTTACAAAATGAAAATCTATTTTTTCCAATATATCGAAAACTATTAGAGATTTTTTATTGAAAATGGACATTTGGTATTCTTATAGTAGGGACCTCTCAAAATAATAATAACAGTGAAATTTTTACATCCCATAAAAATTTTATGCGGGTTTTGTTCTCTTAAACCCCCCAAACTTTTGTGTAGGTTTCAATTAAATTATTACTGTGGTACCATTAGTTAAACAAAATGTTTTTAAAACTTTTTTGCCTCCTAGTGTTTTTTCGATATGTCAGTTTTTATCGAGATGTGGCTTCTTGTTTAATATGTTTACATACAAATTTTATGGGGGTGTGGTTCCCTTAAACCCCCCAAATGGGTGTGTACGTTTCTATTAAATTATTATTGTTTTACCATTAGTTAAATATAATGTTTTTAAAACTTTTTTCCTCTTAGTATTTTTTCGATAAACGATTTTTTCTCGAGATATTAATATGTTTAAAAAATACTTAATCTAAATTCCCAATAAATTGTCATATTATTACCAGGTTTCTATAATCTTACCGTGTAAAAATTTGTGATGGATTTCACATGTTCAAAAGATCTCGATAAATGCTGACTTATCTTTTTTTGGGGGGGGGGGGGACAAAACCGGGGGATTTTTGGTGTTTAAGGGAACAAAACCGCCATAAAATTTTTTAACTTTTATTTTTTTTAACATGTGCCTGCTATAAAAATGCTTAAATTCTGCTTAAATTATACTCTAACAACAGAAATCGCATAACGTTAATTAAAGAAATTAACTATATAAAACATACTTCAAATTCACTGTAAATGTCAAAAACATTAAGCGAAAACGCCTATATAATATTGAGTTAGAAATTTATGCGAAAGTAGATGTTTATATTTCTTTTTTTTAGTCCAAAACGGCAATGACCTCATATATTAAGTAGGTTTCTCATCTTTATGCAAGTAACATATGGTAGTTACGTTATCTCAGGCAAACAAAAATAAACCAAAATAGTTCACTCACTCAAACAGGTAGAGAAATGCTCCCTTTGTAGGCCGGCTGGCCCATGAAGCGCTAAAGATGAATACGAAGAAATTCGACTGTTTACACAGTCGAGATAAGAACAGCGCTAATAATGCATAATGCAAACTTAGATGGACTCAGATATTTGCAGTGGGCGGTTATCTGGGACTTGGACCAGGGACCAGCCCTGTGAAAAAAATGAATTATTCACAGCGAGTGTTCTATGAAGAAAAGGGTTTTTGTAAAGACTTACCAGAAGAAAATCCAGGCTGGTCCATCACAAAATAACGACGGTCACTACATGACTGCACTCAATTCATCAAAACTCAACTAACGAAAGCCAAGATATCTCAGATTTCTGCTTAAATAAGACTGACAGCTTGGGGTACGCGACTTTGTCAACGGTCGTCAAAGATATACAAAAAGGGCCTTATTAACACCCGTAAAGAGCTTAGCAAACCTAATACTTAAAATGAGTTATGGGATGCAAGGCCGATATCATTCACCAGAAAGCTAATAAAGTCTAACATTCGACTCTATCGATAGCACATATGTTATTCTGAGAAAAACATGGCACTAGAGATTCTGAAATCTACAGGGAAATAAGTTAAAACCCATGAAGCAATGAAAACTGAATTAAATTCTACACTGGGAAAACTTAAACGTTACAGTGTCAGACGGTGGATCGATCTGCTTCCTTCAGCGTTCTCCATATGCACGCATCAGGTGGCGTTAGGTAGGAAGATATTTCCTGGTTGTGTAACAGGTTGCCCCGTCCTGCTGAAACCATTGTTTATTTTAAGTTTGGACCATTTTCGCTACCTTTTCCGGATGACTGAAAATATCACTCTTAACGATAAAAATTTTTCTACAAAACTGACAGCCATTCGGAAGAACCTAATATTAACACGACATTCACATACGTTATAAAAACGTTCGGAAACCACTCAGTACGATTTCCGGTTTTACCGGAAATACACTTAACTGATTTAATTTAAGTGGAACAACATGTATAATATGTTTGCAGATGTTACTTTTGGTAAATAGAAAATGTTCCTAATCATGTATCACTGTATCACATGTAATTACTTTCTATAAATATTACGAACAATGATTACTCTTTTTTACTGGAGTTTTTAAAGCGTTACATATGACGTTTTAATTTTATGGGGCTTATATCAAAACATCATAGTAGTGTATAGTATTATCCACTCAAAAACAGATATCTATTTTCTGCTGAAACTCAGACTCGTTTAAAAACGGTAACAAGCCATCAAACAATTGAAGTTACTTATAGTCAAACCAAGTTGACCTCTCCTTTCAATTATTTGGCGGTATTTTTCCGTGACACAAATACGTGTATCTGGGATCATTGGTCACAAACACAAGGACGCTCCAGAGGAATTGAAACGTATAGATGTGGTCTAGATAAGATAGCTATGGGACAGATGACTAATATAAAAGGTCCAGTATTTCAAAACTCTACAAACCAGACAGACCAACTCATTAATATTTAAAGTAGTGACATATGGATGCTAATATTAGACAAAATGGCTATGAATAAAGAAAGATAAGAAATATAAATGCCACTAGAATTCTGCCGAAGAAGAATGTAGCGAAATCCATGGACTGACCTTAGAACAAATAATACTATTCTAAAAGAACTAAAGATCTGTAAGAAACTCTTCATCAAAATGTAACTGTAGTTAAAATATTTTGGATTTATGATGTCAGATAGAGACTCATCATTCAAGGGAAGGTAGGAGTCCGAAGACCACGAGGAAGACCTCCAACGAGATGGATGGACCAGATCACAGGAAGTTGAAAAAGAGCAATGCATGATGTAAGGAATCTATGGAAACGGACCACATGCGATATATTTACGATCACTACGCTTTCTCCAGGTAGTGAAGGCTGAAAAAGGGATGTTTAAATATATTCCCCGGTCATGTTCAGCATTTATCTGAGTGTTGATATTTGCACTGTTGCTGTCTTTTGTGTTCAGAAGAAGATGCTGATATACGAGAGGAAATCTGTTATGAAATTTTAGAAGGGGCCAATACAGACCGACAATTAAAAGAAACATTTTGGTTAGCGGTTAGTTAGTAGATTTGGTCGATAAGAGAACCTGAGAATATTAATGTATACAGGGTGAGGCAAATAAAGGGCCTATTAGACATATCTCGAGAACTAAAGGCAACAGAATCATGAAAATTGGAACAAAGGGGTTTTGAATGATGATCTATTAAATGAAAATATATTCATCTCTTTGCAACTTCCGGTTATACCGGAAGTTGCTTATAACTTCGTTTTTTTAAGAGAGACACCCTGTATATTTTTTACATTTTTGGATTCCCTTCGATGTCTTCTTTCTTAAAATATGAGGTTTTGTAATATTATACAGGGTATTTTAAAAGATAATTACGTTTTTTTATTTATTTCGTAGCAAAATTAACACCCTGTAGAATTGTAGTAGTTTGACATCTAAAACTCTACTTACGTTCAAATGATTTTTAATATACTCTACTATTGTTAAGAATCATTAGTATAGCTAAATTTTTAATTTTAGTATACAGGGTTGGTCGAAACTCGGAATGAGTATTTTCTGAGTTTTCTTAAATGGAACAACCTGTATTTTAGTATGGTAATGAAATGATATTTTATGATACTTTTTTATTTTTTAAGCATTCCCTATACCTAACTGCTTTAATTTGTGCTTAATTGTTATTCGCACCAACAATCTTAACTATGTAGGTATTTTGATAGCTAAACCATTATTGGCAATTTTAAGGACCAGTCTGGATTAATGTGTATTTATTTCTGAAAAATTATTTGGGATTGAGTATTTTCACGGCCAACCTAATAAAATTTTACGTATTTTTTGTTGCAATGAATGTTTAGCTTGAATCACCAATAACTCACAAATTAAAGCAGTTAGGTATAGGGAATGCTTAAGAAATAAAAAGTACTATAAAATATCATTTCACTACAATACAAAAATACAGGGTGTTCCATTTAAGAAAACTCAGAAAATACTCATTCCGGGTTTCGACCAACCCTGTATACTAAAATTAAAAATTTAGCTGTACTAATGATTCTTAACAATAGTAGAGTATATTAAAAATCATTTGACCGTAAGTAGAGTTTTAGATGTCATACTACTACAATTCCACAGGGTGTGAATGTTGCTACAAAATTAATAAAAAACGTAATTATCTTTTAAAATACCCTGTATAATAATACAAAACCTCATATTTTAAGAAAGAAGACATCGAGGAGAATCCAAAAATGTAAAAATATACAGGGTGTCCCATTAAAAAAAAACGAAGTTATAAGCAACTTCCTGTATAACCTGAAGTTGCAAAGAGATGAAAATATTTTCATTTAATAGATCATCCTTCAACACCCCTTTATTCTAATTTTCATGATTCTGTTGCCTTTAGTTCTCGAGATATTTCTAATAGGCCAGTTATCTGCCTCACCCTATATACTATCCAATATCGTCGAAAAATAAATTTCTGGTTAGGAATATTTAGTCACAATATTATTGGACCAATTTTCCCATGAGGGAAAATCAGAAAAGGTTTTAGATTTTACTTTTGGAACATACTGAATTATAAAAAATGTCATATTCACAGAGCGCTCTGATTTTGTTTTTCTATTTTTCATTAGCTTCCAGTTTTATCCAATATGGTAAATATAAAATATATTTTCAAATCATGTAGAATGCACTTTGCATACATATTACAAACAATGATTATTCTTTTTTACTGGAGTTTTTAAAGCGTTACATATGACGTTTTAATTCTATGGCGCTTATATCAAAACAATAGCTCATAGTAGTTTATAGTATTATCCACTCAAAAAACAGACATCTATTATCTGCTGAAACTCAGACTCGTTTAAAAACGGTAACAAGCCATCAAACAATTGACGTTTAAATTACTCATAGTCAACCCCAGTTGACCTCCCCTTTCAATTATTTGGCGGTATTTTTCCGTGACACAAATACACACACTATGCATATAAAAACCTCGCCTGTGTGGAAAAATAACCTGCATACATAATTTTCTTCCATTATAATAATACTATGTCCACTCTTGTGACATATTATAACAGTACGTGACTGCTGACCTAGAACAGTGGCGTGCTAAGGGTGTTAGTCACAATATTAACTTTTAACTTCATTTTTAACTTTATAAAAGAATTTGGAGGAACGATAAAAATGGTGACTGAAGTTACAGAATACATGTACAGGGTGTAACAAAAATACAGGTCATAAATTAAATCACATATTCTGGGACCAAAAATAGTTCGAATGAACCTAACTTACCTTAGTACAAATATGCACACAAAAAAAGTTATAGCCATTTAAAGTTACAAAATGAAAATCGATTGTTTCCAATATGTCGAAAACTATAAGAGATTTTTTAATAAAAATGAACATGTGGCATTCTTATGTCAGGATCATCTTAAAAAGAAATTATATTGACATTTGTGTACCCCATAAAAATTTTATGGGGGTTTTGTTCCCTTAAACCTACCCAAACTTTTATGTACGTTACAATCAAATTATTATTGTGGTACCATTAGTTAAACACAATGTTTTTAAAACTTTTTTGCCTCTTAGTATATTTTCGATAAACCAGTTTTATTCGAGATGTGCCTTCTTTTTTAATATGTTTACATACAAATTTTATTGGGGTTTTGTGCCTTTAAACCCCCCAAATGTTTGTGTACGTTCCAATGAAGCTGTTATTGCGGTACCATTATATTTTTAAAACATTTTGTCAGTATTTTTCCGATAAGGCACCTTTTATCGAGATATGGTTCAAAATATACCTCAAACTGTAATAATTTATAAATAAATGCATATTATTACCAGGTCTCGTAATCGTACTTAACAGTATGCAAATATGTGGTGGATTTGACAAATATTTAAAATATTTCGATAAAAACTAGCGTTTCGAAAAAGTAATAAGAGGCAAAAAAGTTTTAAAAATATTGTGTTTAACTAATGGTGTCACAATGATAATTTAATTGAAACGTAGACAAAAGTTTGGGGGGGTTTAAAAGAACAAAACCCCCATAAAATTTTTATGGGGTGCACAAAGTTCACTATAACTTTTTTTTGAGATATTCCTGTCAAAATAATGCCACATGCCCGTTTTCAATCAGAAAACTCAAATAGTTTTCGATATATTGGAAAAAATCGATTTTTATCTTGTAACTTCAAAGGGCTGTAACTTTTTTTGTGTGCACATTTGTACTAAGGTAAGTTAGGTTCAATCGAACTATTTTTGGTCCCAGAATATGTGGTTTAATTTAAGACCTGTATTTTTAGTACACCCTGTATGTAGATACATAAAAAAACTTTTATTAGAATATAGACGAAAATATTAAAATATTGAAGGTTGCAGACGTTTATAGTATTTTAGTGCAGTCAGTGAGGGTATTTGGCTCAACATTCCATCCTACTGCATCAATTTACTTGATATTTTCACTGTAATTAGGGAATAGCTCAAGAAACAAAGTCTACCCTATATCCTATGGCGCTTTTATCTTGGGGAGGTTCCCACCCCTTCTCGGGGGTGGAAAATTTTTTGGTCAAAATGACCACGACAGTGGCTAGAGAACCTAATTCTAAGCAAAATCTGTTTTATAACTTTTTTTTGAAAACCTAATACTTTTTGAGTTATTCGTGGTTGGAAATTTGCCATTTCCATTAAAAAATGTCACCTTTTCGGAATTATTAATGTCAGAATTATGCATCTAATGAAAAAAACTATATTAAACATTTTTGTAGCTTATAAAAAATCAAAGATATTCGTTTCTTTATAAACCTTCTAGTTATATGTGATACATAAAGAGACATGGTAGGTGAAAAGAGAGTTTTTTGGTGCATGCTAAAATCGGTGTATTCAACTTAAAATAACAGAGAAATGGTCGATTTTGGGAGTATAATGCTATAAATATATTTTGTAGTGCTTGAAATGCCCTTTAAAATGAGCACTGTTAAATGTTGATTACATTCAACCTAAGCGAGATATAGCGCAAACAAATTTATGACTAATGTATTTTAAGGAAACAGGAGAAGTATATTGATCCCCTCATCTACCAGAATTTATATGAATCGTTTTCCTTCTACAATACCCTTTATTATATAATAGTATTATTTCTATGTTTAAAAAGTTGAACAGGTTTAAAATTGATGGTTTTAAACAATAGGATCAAATTATATGGCGCGTTTTAAAATTTTCTTAAAAATATTGCTTTTTCTCCATGTAACTTGAAAACGATTAGAGATACGAAAAAATGATACGGTCTAAAAATGTAGGGTTTTATCGGATACCAATTTTGTTTTGTATTCATTACTATATCTTTTTACTATTTTCGAGTGACATGGAGAAAAAGGAAGATTTTTAAGACATTTTAAAAATGCGCTATATAACTTGGTCTTATTTTTCTCAAAAACCATGCATTTTAAACGCGTACAACTTTTTGAACATAGGTATAACACTATAACAAAAGGTATTGTAGAAGTAAAATGATGCATTTAAATCTGGTGGATGAGGGGTTTAATCAAGGGGTAGTCATCAATTTTTTTTGCATCATATCTCGCTTATTTTGAATGTAATCGACATATAACAGTACCTGTTTTAAAGGCCTTTTCAACAGCTACAAAAGATATTGGTAGCATTATACCCTTAAAATCGACCATTTCTCTGTTATTTTAAGATGAACATACCAATTTGAGCTGCACCAAAAAATCTCTTTTCCCCTACCATACCTCTTTTTGTATGATAACTAAAAGATTCATGAAGAAACGAATCTCTTTGATTTTTCATATATAAAATATAGCTCAACAGGCCTTAAAGGTCCATGGCTTGGAATTTCTCTACGGTTTTTCTCCATTTTCTCCTGTCCATGGCCGCAGTTCTCCAATTTGATATCCCCATTGTTTGCAGGTCTTCCTTACATGCTTCTAGCCACTTTTTCATGGGTCGTCCTCTTCTCCTCTTTCCTTCCCCTCTCAGCAACGAATCCTTTGCCAACCTTCCGTCAGGCATTCTCGCAAGATAACCTAACCAACTTAGTCTCTTTGTTCTGACCATCTGGCTTATTTCTGGTTTCCGGTACAGCTCTCTGATCTCTGCATTTGTTCGTCTCCTCCAAACGTCTTCATCGTTTTTTACTCCCCCGAATATCTTAGGACACTCCGCTCCCAGATGTTCAGCATATTTTCTTGGTTTTTGTTCATGACCCATGTTTCGCTCCCGTAAAGAACTGTGGGCTGGATCACTGTTCTATAGAGTCTTAATTTTGCCTCTCTCGAGATGTTTTTGGCTCTTAGTAGTTTGTGTAGGGCTCCAGCTGTCTTTCGTCCTCTCGAGATTCTTTTTTCAATTTCCTGGCTTTCTTCCCCTTTACTTGTTAGCGTTACTCCAAGATACTCAAACTCCCTCACCTTTTTGAAGCAATATTCTTTAGTCTCGTTGTTTGTGATAGTATTCAGTTGTGTGTCTTCATCTGAGGTCTGTCCCATTTCCACATACTTTGTTTTTTGCTCATTAATTCTCAATCCATACTGCTTAGCCTTTACTTCAAAGAGTTTGAAAATCCTCAGCAGTTCCCTTTCCGTTCTTGCCATTAGCACTACATCGTCCGCAAAGGCCAGAACCTGGTTTCTGTTGTCAAAGATCATACCTTTCGTTCGTATTCCACTCTCCCTCAATACCGCATCCAACAATAAATTGAAAAGTACCGTGGAAAGCGGATCTCCCTGCTTTAATCCCCTTTTAACTTCAAATTTTCCTGATAGGCTTCCTTCTATCCTTACTCTGTTGTCGGTCTTCACTAAGGTCATTTTAACGAGTCTGATCATCTTTTCCGGAATTCCAAGTACTCTTAGGGCCTGGTACAAAAGCCTTCTTATCACGGAAACTTAAGCTTGTTTGAAATCTATAAAGAGGAGGTTTAACTTTAACTGTTGCTCGTATGTACTGCTCTGAATCATTTTCAATACGAATATTTGATCTATGGTGGATCTGCCCTTTTTGAATCCTCCCTGGTATTCACCAACCTGCTCGTTTAAGTGCCTTTCCAGTCTACTTCTTACGAATCTGGCGAGTACCTTATATGTTACGTCTAGGAGACTGATACCCCTATAGTTTTCACACACTGCTCTATCTCCCTTCTTATGAATGGGACATACTATGGCCTCTCTCCATACTTCCGGCGTTTCCTCTCGCTCCCATATTTTCGTCAACAGGTTACATATTCTCGTTATAAGTGCTTCTCTCCCATGGTTGATTAATTCTGCAGTAATACCATTGCTACCTGCACTTTTGTTGTTTTTCATACTATGTATGATTTCTCTTATTTCTTCCCCGGTTGCAGTCTCTACTGTTTCCGGCCTCCGGGCCTCTGACTTCCTCTACCATTTCCTCTTGTTCCTCATCACTTCCATCAGGTTCTTCATTAAGTAGCTCTCTAAAATGCTCCTCCCATCTACTTAGCTTTCCCTGCTTACCTCCTATTAGGTGCCCTTCCTTGCTCTTGTAGTAGTTCTGTTTTCTTGCACATTCGTCACTGCTCCTTTTCGCCTCCTGGTAGAAGTTTCTTACATGTTTATTAGTATAATGCTCTTCAATCTGTTGAAGCTTTTTATCCATATGCTCCCTTTTCTTACTCCTACACACTTTTTTCGCGTTTCTTCTCGCCGCTTCAAATTCATTCTTGGTTTCTTCACTTGGTTCATCCATATATTTTAGTCTTGCCTCATTCCGTGTGTTAAGACTTTTCTTGCAGTCGGTTTCAAACCATTCTTTTTCGCTCCCTTTTTACCTTGACCCAACCGCTTTTGAGCTGCTTCCTTCATAGCGTCTTCTATTATTCCCCACTCCATTTCAATGTCACGTCGCTCTTCGCTCTGAAGTAGTTTTGCTGTCACGTCTGTCTAGAAGTTTTCGGCGGTTTCTTTTTTCTTTAGTTTGGCAACGTCATATTTTTTATTTATTATTCTCTGTTCTCTGACCTTTGGGACAGCTTCTCTTAATTTCGTAATCATTAGTATGTGATCGGAATCTGCGTCTGCTCCTCGGTAAGTTCTAATATCTGTTATTAATTTCGCGTGCTTTACAATTTTAATATCATGTTTTGGAACTTGATTATAATTTCAATATTACCATAGAAATCCTGTTTTACATTTTGGTCTTTATTCTCTGAGGGAGCATGCACATTTATTAGACTTAGTTTTCGAGTCTTCGCCACCACTACTGAAAAAGCTGTAGTTGTCTATCATTGTTACACCAGCTCCCTTTTGTTTTTTTTCTTGCATTACCAGGATATCCAGTTTGTACTGCTTCATCACTGACACTATATGTTTTAGGGCGCCTGCTTCATAAGTACTTCTCATGTTCCAGGAACCTATCCGGAATGTGCTTAAATGACCTTTTTTTCTTCTTACTTTTGCTTCCCCTATTAATAATCCTTTCGAGTCCTCATTCATTGCCATAGTTACATTATCCTTTGATCCATCCCTGCTGCTCAGCTCTAGTTTGCTGGTGGGTCCAGCTTTCCTTTTGTCCGGTTCCATCTCCATACTCTGCCATCTATTGTGATCTTCCGAAACCCCCTTTTTACTGTTCTACCTTCTCTCCTGGCCTCTTGTGCTTTTTCCTTTATTTCCTCTTGCATTCTTTTCTCAGTTATTGTCAAATCATCGTTTATGAAAATTCTTTCTTCTTTATATTCTTTTAATTTTCTTTTGTTTCTCATTAGCTTCTCCTTTTCCTCTTGGTTTTCTAGCTGCAGCAGGCATGTTATCTCTCCTATCTTAAGAGCTGATTTAATCCCTACTTGTATATGTAAAGTTTCTTCTCTCTTTTTTCCCATAGCCAATTTCAGCATCTCTGGCTCCTCAGCATCTATATCAAAACCGGTTACGATTTTTCATAAGCTACAAAAATGTTTTATATAGGTAGTTTTTTCGTTAGATGCGTAATTCTTAAGGTATTCTCAAAAAACCGTCCAAAAAGGTGACATTTTTCAATAAAAATGGCAAATTTTTAACCACAAATAACTCAAAAAGTATTGATTTTTCGAAAAAGATTTATAGAACAGTTTTTGCTTAGAATTAGGTTGTCTAGCCACTTCCTTGATAATTTTGTCCAAAAAATGTTCCACCCACGAGAAGGGGTGGGAAACACCCCAACATAAAGCGCACATCGGCATAGAGTAGACTTTGAATTAGGAAATAAGTAGAGACTATTTCCAAAATTTCATTAAAATCTTGCAGCAGGATAGAATTTGGAGGTATTATCCTGTTTTTGCTCTGATTTACTAGCGTAGTTTGAAAATATAATAAGGACACTAAACACATTTGTGATACTGAAGAACAGTTTAGTATAACTACAAACATAAAGAAAACAAAAACGTAAAGTAATAACAAGGAGTCAGATAAAAAATGAAGATATTGAACAAGTGGACCAAATAAACAACTTACAAGTCTGAAATACAGAAGACCTAAATCCTGTATCAGAAATTCGATCAAGAATACAGCAATCAGGAGCAGCCTTTTTGAAGATTAGGAAATTTCTGAGTAACAAAGACTCAATCTGCAAATCCAATATCAGATGGTAAAATTTTATATCCACGGTATTCTTCTATATGGTACCGAAGCTGGGACTGTTAATGTTAACACGCTGTTGACTGTTAACTAATGAGAAAACTGGAATTTTTGAGTCTTTTTGTGGCTTGAGGCTTTTTATGGCTTTTTAAGAGAATTTTGAAAATACCAAAAAGGGAAGAGACAAAGAACTTTGACCACCACTAAAATTAGAAAGACATTAAAATATTTCTATTTATTTATGTGTTGGTGAGTGTAAGGCTGACAACGTTTGGATCAAAAATAGTTAGTATCTGAAATTGGTGTTAACTCGGGTTACGAAATTAATAATAGTCTAAGAGCTAATGAACCCTCCGACTAACGGTCTTCCTGTAAGGCTAGAAATTATTATAGTGATAATTCATAGCACACCAAGGCTAAAAACCATGACTTGGCAGGCATCAGCCCTGCACGTGTATCTACCAGGTGAATCTTAAAGTGCATAGTTTAGGGGTAAAATAAACTTTCTCCTGCAAGGTTTAAATTTAAGTATGAGTTTAATAGGTTTGGATCCCGCGTATGAAAAAAAATGTTGATTAATAGCAAGCTGAAAATTTGTTAATAGCTTAACGGTGTCTAGTCGGACAAACTTTGATATATGGGAACACTGGAACGGAGGAAGTTTTAATTGTGAGACAGGTTAAAAATTTGGAAAGTTCAGACCACGAAAACGGCACATGTATTTTGTCCGACAGAAAAATAAACTCTCCGAATAGAGATTAAACTTTCATGCAAAAATCAGACTGCTATTTATCACCAAAGGGGCGTTTAATGAGTGGAATATGTAGAATATGTCAAATGACAAGAATTATGACAGGCGATAAATAGCAGTTTGATTTTTGCATGACGGTTTAATCTCTGTTCGGAGAGTTTAAGTCTGTTCTGTCGGACAAAATACATGTGCCGTTTTCGTGGTCTGACCGTTCCAAATTTTTAACCTGTTCCACAATTAAAACTTCCCCTGTTCCAGTGTTCCCATATATTTAAGTTTATCCGACTAGACACCCTTAAGCTATTAACAAATTTTCAGCTTGCCATTAACCAACGATATTTTTCATACGCTGGATACAGACCTATGAGTAAGTCATTTAGAAGAAATGTGTACAATGACAGGCGGTTCTGAACAGCATAAGACCTTGCCAGGCGAGGGGAAAAATTAGGATTATTTCCTAAAGTTATTTTTTTTTGCATCGAATAAAGTTTTGTTAGATTTTTTGAAATATTCCAAACAGAAATGGTCTTTAATGACTTTTCTCTTGGGTTAATAGTTTTTGTCATATAAGCGATTAAAAAATTGAAAAATTGCGAAATCGGCCATTTTTAACCCTAAATCGGACATTTAACTGAAAATTTCAATGTTGCCAAGGTAGGTAGATATTCTTTAAACATCGATTGATGAAATCCCGAAGAGTTTTTTGCAATACAATATAGAAAACCCCTTTGTTTTTAATTGGTAATCAAGCGGGCGCGACACTGTAGTATAAGTGAGGATATTTGAGTTTGCATAAATTCATTTTCTCAAGAATGGGCGAGTTCGAAGAGAAATCCTTAGACAGGTCGATTTTTATTTTTAAATTATAATTTTTAGGCGTATATGTAATACTAGTGACGTCATTCATCTGGGTGTGATGACGTAATCGATGATTTTTTTTTAAATAAGAGTGGGGGTTGTGTGATAGCTCATTTGAAAGGTTATTAAATTCCCTATTCAGTAATATAAACGTTAACATAATTAAGATAAAAAAGATCAAGGCAGGTTTTGTTTATATTTGATTCAGAGTTGGACCACCATCTCCATATAGCTATTTCAGCATCCTTATGCCTCATCAGTGAAGCTCAGAAGTCTCAACTCTGAAGGAGATACAAACAATTCTGCCAATTTAAGGCAAACCATCGCAATACAATGAACCCACCTCTAAGACGCAATTTAGCGACATCTCTCGTATTACGAGGAAAACAACGAAAAGCCCCAGATACAAAGTTTACTACCTTTTAAACAATTAGAATAATTGAAATAAAAATATAATAAACACTATTTTAAATCTAAGACTTTTCGTTAATAAACTGCTTCCTGGCTGCATCCCGTATCTCCGGATTTTACAATATATAATCACAAGAGACGACGAAAGTAGGAGAAAGCAAATAGAGGACGCTTAGGCCACGCATTTACCTTCCCTTCGTCAAGGAAAAGGACCGAAAGACAGTTTCTAAATACTCAAACTGAGTAAAAATGAAAAAGATAAAAAAGATCAAGGCAGGTTTTGTTTATATTTGATTCACAGTTGGACCACCATCTCCATATAGCTATTTCAGCATCCTTAACATAATTATTTATACAGTGTGTACAAAAAATTTTTATTAAATTAATCTACGCAAAAAAAAGAATAATTTTTTGCACACCCTGTATAAATAATTATGTTAACTTTTATATTACTGAATAGATAATTAAATAACCTTTCAAATGAGCTATCACACGACTCCTACTCCTACTTAAAAAAATCATAAATTACGTCATCACGCCCAGATGGATGACGTCACTAGTATTATATATTGTTATGATCTGCTTTCTATTACTTTTATATTAATTATTTATTTGATCAATTATTTAATTAACGCAAATCATACATAAAAATTATTAAGGAAAAAATCTCAGGGTGCCTTTGATAAAAAAAAATTAATTAAATTCTCTTAGGTTATACTTATCCTTTCTCGCGGCTTCAGTATCTCTTAGTTGATCCTGATCGGGATAAAATAGGAAAAAGAAATAAATAGAAAAATCACAAAATAAACACATACAAATACCTTTATTATCAAAAGCAATGCTCTGTAAAATTATTAATTAAATCCTGTGGGCATAACTGTCCAAAAGAAACTTTTACCATATAAATGAATCTAATTCAAACAAATATTTATCGCTTTGTTCTTGATACTATTAATAAAACAAGCTAAACAAACAAATTTGGTATTCGCAAATTACTTATACTTCCTATTAAAATTTGAAATGTTGGAATCTTAAAATGCATATGCTTTTACGTAAAAAATTCAACTCTATATGCCAAAAGTCCTAATTTAAAAATAGAAATAGACCTGTCTGTGGATATCTCTTCAAATTTGCCCATTCTGGAGATAATAAATTTATGCCAACTCAAACTTACTCACTTATACTACAGTGTCGCGCCCGCTTGATTAGCAATTAAAAAACAAAGGGTTTTCGATATTGTATTGCCAAAAACTATTCGGGATTTCATCAATCGATGTTTAAAGAATATCTACTTACCTTGGGAACATTGAAATTTTCAGTTAAATGTCCGATTCAGGGTTAAAAATAGCCAATTTCGCAATTTTTAAACTTTTTAATCGCTTATATGTGAAAAACTATGAACCTAGGAGAAAAGTCACTAAAGACCTTTTCTGTTTGGAATGATTCACAAAACCTAAAAAACTTTATTTGATGCAAAAAAAATAATTTTAGGAAAAACCCCTAATCTTTCCCCTCGCCTGGCAAGGTCTTATGCTGTTCAGAATCGCCTGTCATTGTACACATTTCTTCTCCATGACTTACTCAAACACATACTTAAATTTAAACCTTACAGGAGAAAGTTTATTTTACTCCTAACCTATGCACTTTTCGATTCACCTGGTAGATACACGTGCAGGGCTGATGCCTGCCAGGTCATGGTTTTTAGCCTTGGTATGCTATGAATTATGACTACATATACAAATTTCTAGCCTTACAGGAATAAGTCGGAGAGTTCACTAGCTCTCAGGCTATAAATATAAATAAAACTTTAAAACCGTTACATATTAAAAATTAAATATGTAGATGACATCCATTTTTAATCTATCTCACAAACACAATAACAAACATATTTATTGTTGGCTGTCTCTCGCCACTTTTCACCCTACCCTTAACCCGGCATTGGTCGCTAGGTAGGTTGTTACGCGAGTGGTCGCGCGTGAGATTTTCTCTCACATATCCAACTTTTACCTTTTTTTTTTTAAAAATTTTACATAAAAGATGAGATTTCATCAACGATAAAGCCATTTGCTTTAAAAAAACACGACTTTTTCTGTTTTATTATTATTATCTTTATATAAAATGTGACTATTGATGCCGCCAATATTTAACATTGAAAAATATTTGGTAAGTGACCATCTACAACTAACCCGTGACACAGAATATAGGATTTTCATATCATCGACCACATCCACGTGCCTTTTATTAAATCATAAGAAGATATTATTTTAGGTTTTAAGGGGAAAAATAAAATTTATTTTTATACACAGTTGGTGACGCCGGTGTTCGCTTGATGAGAGAATCTCTCACATGAAGTGCACTGACTCAACAATATGGTGATACTAAATAAACTGAGTCACGATATGAGCGGACGAGTTTATTAGATTGATAGATTGTCGAGGGAGGATAGTTAGGAGACTAGAAGGAACTACAGCGCGTATAATTTCCCAGAAAAAAAGTTGTGGGCAATTTTGTGTCGTGAGAGAAAATCTCATATAGCGACCACTGGCGGGTTGATCTTGAGGTCCATGTCACCAGCCCCCCCCTTTTTCGATTTGAGGGTAAAAAAAAAGCTCATTCGTTTGTATTGCGTTAGTACTGGATTGTATCACCCTTCATTCGTTTGTACTGCCCCCACCCTTTTAAATCTGCCTGGAGGGGCTGGTGACATGCCATCCCCCCCTTTTTCGATTTGAGTATCAAAAAAAAGCTCATTCGTTTGTATTGCGTTAGTACTGGATTGTATCACCCTTCATTCGTTTGTACTGCCCCCACCCTTTTAAATCTGCCTGGAGGGGCTGGTGACATGCTATCCCCCCCTTTTTAGATCTGGGGGTCCGGGATGGGTATGTTCGTTTGTACTGCGTTAGTATCGGATTGTATCGCCCTTATTTTGTTTGTACCGCCCCCACCCGTCTACATTGGCCTGGGGGGCCAGTGACATGCTACCCCTCTACTATGCATTCTTTGCCATCTGAATGTCAAAAATAGGCTATTTCGTTTGTACTGCGTTAGTACTGGATTGTACCGCCCTTATTTTGTTTGTACTACCCCTACTGTTCTACATTTAAAACAGAGAAGGATTAGTGCTAGGAGTAAGGACACAAAATCAGCCAAACCTTGCACATAGTAACACCGCGGGTGTAAAATTTGGTAAATTCGTCAAAAATGAAACGAATTAAATTTTGAAACTGAAAAACAGGCTTGCAAGCCACTCTCCACTCTCCATGGGGAATGGAAATTTACCCCCTCAGATGGATCTCGGAGTAGTAGCGATTTGAAAAATGGTACATGTATTTGTTGGAGATATTTTGAACACCATTTTCAATCAGAAATCAGAGCAGCGACCTTGTCTTTTCCTACTAGGAAGAAATTTATCCATCCCCTCAATAATTTTTACAGTTTCGGACGCTATCGATATGAAAATCAAAGATCTTATGCGGCGCATTCCGAAATGCACTCTTCGTTATACAGTTTCAACCTCTCTGGATAACTGATTAACTGAAACATACATACGGCAAAATTCATTGGAATCGAAAATTATTAAAAGTATTTGGAACATTAAATGAAAAATTCCCACAATCAATATCTTTCTTACCATCTAATGTCAGAGACCAGATAACAATAATTGCCGCTGCTATGTTATGGCAATTTGTTTTCTACAAAGGTTTGTATTGTTCGTTTATGACTGCAATAAGATTCAGAATTTCCGTATTTCATTTGTAAAATAAATATAGTGTCAAAAACTTACTTATACATTTGACGCACTGTCCGTCAACGTGTTAATTGACTCTACAGATTCAGTGCCAAAACGAGACATTTTTATAGAAAAATATTTGCAAGTATATTAAATGCAAAACTGACCTATTAAATAAACAATGACATTGCAATTTTCGATTTCTACTATGGAATTATCGCTGTATAGACCAGGGCGGATCTGTTTTGAGGTGGATGTGAGAGGTGGCATTCCGATTTTTGCAGATAAAATTAGATGACAACTTCAGTAATTATCATTGACTTTTGCTCCTTCTCACATATATGTTTGGAACATTATTAAAAAAATTAAAATTTTTAAAAATTTCGAAAAACATCGATTTTTTTCAAATTTCATTGCTTGTAACTTAAAAACGATTCATTTTGGAACAAAGTCATAAGGAAATAAAATAAAGATAATTGAATTTTATATGACATACGACACGACTGGTATAAAATATCTTAAATGATTATCCTTTCTGCAAAATAGCAATAAATACAAAATAAGATGGCAAAATAAGCCTCTTTTTATTCAATGTTTTTCAACCACTTTGGTTGCACTTAGAACCTTCGTATTTTATTTAGAAAATTCTTACAACATACTTAATCCGTCCACCAAATTTGATTAAAATCGACATAATAGATTTTGCATAATAATTTTGCAATCTAAATTTTTTTAGAAAAAGTTCAAATTTTTTAAAAAATTTCTGAACACAAAGTAGACTTTTTGAAGTTTGCTAATTTTTTTACGTATCGAGAGGTAATTTACCAATCCAATACACTTTACAAAATTAAAATCGGATTATTTAAGCGGGCTCAGCACTGTTTTAAGGATATAAACAATTTTTTTACTTATAAACGAATATAGTGAGGACGTTTGAGTTGGAATAAATTAATTTTCTCGAGAATGGGCAACTCTGGAGATAAATCCCTAAACAGGATAATTATAATTTTTGGGATATCTATCATACTACTAACGTCATCCCTCTGGGTGTGATAACGTAATCGATGATTTTTTTAAATGAAAATGTGGGTCGTCTGCTAGCTTATTTGAAAGATTATTCAATTCTCTATTTATTACATAATTATTTATACAGGGTGCCCAATTTTTTTTAATTAATTGAGACAAACAGAAGAAAGAATTTAATTTAGTTAATTCGAGATACATTTTACTGTTGTCTTAAAACAGAAAAAAATGTTTATTTGATAAATAACAGAAAAACGAATTTATTCGTATTTATTAACTCAAACGTCCGCACTGTATTTGTTTATAAGCCAAAAAACTGTGTATAACTTTAAAACATTGCTGAGGCCGATTAAATAAACCAACTTAAGTTCTGTAAAGTGTATTAGATAGGTAGGGCGTATCTTTATATGTAAAACAATTAGCAAACTCCTAAATAATGGTCTACTTTTTGTTCAGAAAGTTTATAAAAAATTTTAACTTTTTAAAAAAAATTTAAATTGCAAAATTATTATGCAAAATCTATTAAGTATATTTTATAGTGGTATATCATAAAAAATTCAATTATCTTTATTTTATTTCCCTACGACTTTGTTCCAAAATGAATCGTTTTAAAAACGATTGAAAAGTTGAAAAAAATTGACGTTTTTGTCAATTTTTAAATATTTGAAGGTTTTTATTAATGTTCCGGACATATTTGAGAAGGAGCATAAGCAAATTATAATTACTGAAGTTGTCACCTAATTTTATCTGCAAAAATCGGAATGCCACCTCTCACATCCACTTCAAAACAGTTCCGTCCTGGTCTATACAGCGATAATTCCATAGTAAAAAAATCGAAAGTTGCACTGTCATTGTTTATTTAATAAGTCAGTTTGGCATTTCATATATTTGCAAATATTTTTCTATAAAAATGTCTCGTTTTGGCACTGAATCTGTAGAGTCAATTAACACGTTGACGGACAGTGCGTCAAATGTATAAGCAAGATTTTGACACTATATTTATTTTGCAAATGGAATACGGAAATTCTGAATCTCATTGCATTCATAAATGAACAATACAAACCTTTCTAGAAAACAATTTACCATAACATAGCAACGGCAATTATTGTTATCTGGTCTCTCGCATTAGATGGTAGGAAAGACATTGATTGTGGGAATTTTTCATTTAATGTTCCAAATACTTTTAATAATTTTCGATTCCAATGAATTCTGCCGTATGTATGTTTCAGTTAATCAGTTATCCAGAGAGGTTGAAATTGTACAACGAAGAGTGCATTTCGGAATGCGCCGCATGAGATCTTTGATTTTCATATCAATAGCGTGTAAAACTGTAAAATTTATTGAGGGGATGGATAAATTTCTTCCTAGTAGGAAAAGGCAAGGTCGCTCCTCTGATTTCTGATCGAAAATGGTGTTCAAAATATCTCCAACAAATACATGTACCATTTTTCAAATCGGTAGCGTAGAACTACTCCGAGATCCATCTGAGGGTGTAACTTTCCATTCCCTATGGAGAGTGGCTTGCAAGCCTGTTTTTCAGTTTCAAAATGTAATTCGTTACATTTTTGACGAATTTACCAAGTTTTACACCCGCGGTGTTACTATAATAGTTTTGGCTAATTTTGTATCCCTACTCCTAGCATTAATCCTCCCCTGTTTTAAATGTAGAAGGGTAGCATGTCACTGGCCCCCCAGGCCAATCTAGACGGGTGGGGGCGGTACAAACAAAATAAGGGCGATACAATCCGATACTAACGCAGTACAAACGAACATACCCATCCCGGACCACCATATCGAAAAAGGGGGGATGGCATGTCACCAGCCCCTCCAGACAGATTTTAAAGGGTGGAGGCAAAACAAACGAATGAAGAGTGATACAATCCAGTACTAACGCAGTACAAACGAAATAGCCTATTTTCGACGTTCAGAAGGCAAAGAGTGCAGAGTAGAGGGTAGCATGTCGCTGGGCCCCCAGGCCAATCTAGACGGGTGGGAGCGGTACAAACAAAATAAGGGCGATACAATCCGATACTAACGCAGTACAAACGAACATACCCATCCCGGACCCCGTGATCGAAAAAAGGGATCCCCCTCCAGTCAGATTTAAAAGGGTGGGGCAGTACAAACGGATGAAGGGTGATACAATCCAGTACTAACGCAGTACAAACGAAATAGCCTACTTTCGACGTCAGATGGCAAAAAGTGCAGATTAGAGGGGTAGCATGTCACTGGCCCCTCCAGGCCAATCTAGACCGGTGGAGGCGGTACAAACAAAATAAGGGCGATACAATCCGTTACTAACGTAGTACAAACGAACATACCCACCCAGGACCCCCATATCGAAAAAGGGGGAGATGGCATGTCACCAGCCCCTCCAGACAGATTTAAAAGGGTGGAGGCAGTACAAAAGAATGAAAGGTGATACAATCCAGTACTAACGCAGTACAAACGAAATAGCCTATTTTCGACATTCAGAAGGCAAAAAGTGCAGAGTAGAGGGTAGCATGTCACTGGCCCCTCCAGGCCAATCTAGACGGGTGGGGGCAGTACAAACAAAATAAGGACGATACAATCCGATACTAACGCAGTACAAACGAACATACCCATCCCGGACCCCCAGATCGAAAAAGGGGGGGATAGCATGTCACCAGCCCCTCCAGGCAGATTTAAAAGGGTGGTTGCAGTACAAACGAATGAAGGGTGATACAATCCAGTACTAACGCAATACAAACGAATGAGCTTTTTTTTGACCCTCAAATCGAAAAAGGGGGGGATGGCATGTCACCAGCCCCTCCAGGCAGATTTAAAAGGGTGGGGGCAGTACAAACGAATGAAGGGTGATACAATCCAGTACTAACGCAATACAAACGAATGAGCTTTTTTTTTGACCCTAAAATTGAAAAAGGGGGGGCTGGTGACATGGACCTTTGATCTTGTCCATATACTTGTTAACCTATACAACATTTTCTGTCTATCCAATCACATCCCAATTAGCATAATTTGAGCAATAAATCATGTTATTGAACACTATAGAAGGAGTCCCTTATAGCGGCATCATTTAGTTACTTGTAACCGTTGACCTGAAGATGCCCTGCATATTAAACAGAGCGAAACCGGTCGTCGGTAGTTAACAATAAATGATTGCGAGTACATCTGTCTTTTATTTCATTTATTTAATTATTTATACAGCGTGTCCAAAAAAAATTTTTCAATGAAAATTATTGACAAAAAAAGAAGAATGTATGTAAGTTATTTTATTAAAAATAAATTTTATTGTTGCTATAAAACAGAGAAAAATGTTTATTTTACAAACAAACATTGCTTTTAGCTTGAATTAAATGTTCAAAATTTCCATTAGGCAATGTATATTTGTGAAATAAACATTTTTTGCTATTGTCTGGCAAAAGTAAAATGTATTTTGGATTAAATAAATTACCTACATTCTTCTTTTTTGTCAATTATTTTAATTAAAAAAAATTTTTTGGACACCCTGTATAAATAATTATGTTAATATTTATATTATTGAATAGAGAATTGAACAAACTTTTAAATGAGCACACCACTCCTTTTCTCATTAAAAAAATCATCGCTTACGTCATCACGCCCACATGGATGACGTCACTCGTATATTATAAATATATGCCAACATATCACAATTTAAACCTGTAATAAGATTCGACATATTTCGGGATTTTTCCTGAAAGTTGCCCGTTTCCGAAATAACGAATTTATTCCTTTCATTTTCACCATACTGTAGGTACCAAAAAAAAAATTTTCTTTGGGGTAATCTTAAATTACGTGATTAGCCTATTAGTAGGGGAGGAAAGTATGCTAAATTGGCAGTTATTCGAGCGTTATGGGGATCTATTGGGATCTGAAGAGTAGATCCTAAAACCAAAAAAAGTTAAGTTAAGTTAAGTTTTCCATAAAATGGGGGACTTTCCATTTTTAATTTAATTTTTCATTTCCAACAATTGTTTTTTCTAATTTTAGCGCCATCTATCCATAATTCGAAGGAATGTCTCGAATAAAAGTTAAGTACATATTTGTACGTAAGGAATCAAAATCTGCAATAAAAAATGGAGGCTCCTATTTAAGGTTTTAAAGTAACCCCCATCCCACCTCCACGGGGGTTGTGTTTGGTGTCATTCATCTGATATTCATTTCGCGAAATATCGGGGGTTCGTATTTAACATTTTAAATTTACCACCCCTCTTCGTGGAGGGTGTGTTTGGTATCATTCGAAAGATGTTTGAAAAATATTGAACACCTATTTTTTAAGTTTTTCGATTGACGTTCCTTTCGCGAAATATTCGCGATTTTTTTTTGGAATTTTGTGACTAGCCCATTTCCTTACATAAAGATATATTTCCTCATATCGTCAGATTTTTTAAATATACACTGTTTTGTATGTACTTAACTTACCTTATCTTAATCTGATGACTTCGAGTTTTTCTAGGGATTTTTTTTATTTTCGGACCTCCCTTAACGAACTCTCCTGTATTAAGAGCCAAATATGGTAAAGGTACGTTTACAAGGTACAAGGTTTCTCCCCATGTGATGATCTGACTCGCTCGAGTAACTGCAAAAATCCCCACTTGGGCTCCCCTACCATATTAGCATGACTCACGAATTTAATAATAGGCTTGCACATTGTCAGGAGGTGAACGACTAGTATTTTGAACATTTAAATTGATTTTTTTTTAATTATTACATTGATTGATCTTAGTAAATAAATTTACAGATTCTTGTTTACCTTCAACTAAAAAGTGATTTATTTCCCGCTTTAACATTTTTTTTCTACCAAAGCTGGTACGTATGAATTAGGAATAACAAGGTCTTTTAAAAACTGCAAAAATATACATGGTGTACCATATTAAAGAGGGGGGTATGGTTTAAAAATTTTGAAATTTACGATTTTTTTTATTATTTTAATTGAAAGTGCATAATTTCAAAAAAACTCTCTAAGCATTTCAGATTCATAGCTGCAAAATTAGGGAAAATACAGCATTTTGAATATCCCTACTTTCGATTCGCTTTGCAGCAGCTGCACGCCAGCGGGCTTGAGTGTAGTGAGAAAAATTCAACAGTTATACCCTTCTCTTTTGTAAATTACTCTTATTCAGAAACATATTTCGGTGTGCATCACTTTAAGATTTGACAAAAAGGGAATTGAAAATAAAAGTTGTTGTCAAAATTTTAAACGCATTTTTCTCAAAATCTACGTTCTTCAAAGGCGGTGAACATTGTAACTCAAAAAACTATTTTCAACTACCGATCTGTCTTAAATTTTGCATATATGTTTTTTAGAAAGTTGGTGAGGTAACGCTGTCAAGATATTTTTTTGTTTTGTGCTTATTTCTTGTTTAACAATAATAAATACATATGTTTATATTCACCCTGTTTAAATAAAAATCGTTATTTTGACTTCTGAGTGATACCAAAAACTCAAAAATCATTAAAATTAGAAAACGCGACAGCGTTACCTCGAAAAACTCTTAAGAGGATGGGTACGTATTTTAGGCTGCAGTGCCATTCAAATGGGGATTCATTTTTTTCGAATCCTGAGAAAACTAATAAGTATTTTTGAAAAATTTAGACGCAGAATGATAGATTACGTTATAAGTGAAGGCCGAAAGTCCCCGAGAACTTCTATAATGTTTATTTTAATAAGTTACAGAAGTGAAACACTAAGAGAAAATTTAGGGTAATTTTTAATTTCAAATATCTCATTCAAAATAAACTTTTTATTTATTCTAAGGGACTTTCGGCCCTCGGTAATAATTTAGTCTTTCATTCTGCGTTTAAGTTTTTTAAAAGTATTTATTAGTTTTTTCAGGATTCGAAAAAAATGGACACCATATCCGTGGTAATATTTTCCAAATCTATCTTTGTCTTCCAACGCACTCAGTCGAATAGAATATTGTCAGTCAGACACTGACAATCAGTGACAATTTTAAATATTTGACATGGCATCGGGAATATTTTGAGTTGTTGATTAAATAATATTGATATATACTGTATTTGATAAATAATTGATTTAAAACGTGAAATTAATAAAACGTTAATTATTGTGTATTATTTGTGGAAGATCCAAGCAGAGAATACATCAGGATAATATATTCTGTGATCCAAGTATTTTGTTGTTAAAGATGTTCAAAATTGTAAGCGTTCCATATAGTAACAAAATATTATTAAAAAATCACTTTAACACTTTTCCTCTTTTCTGGATTGAGTATTAGTTTTTGTTGTACATATAAATTATTACAATTACTGAATACATAGTTAGTGAAAAAATTATCAGATTTATTAACTGAATTAATAATTTCCAATTATACAAATAGCAGTTATCCAAGAACATTCTAAAACCATCTCTATAAGTTAATGATGACATTTTCAAGTAGAATGACATTCTAATAATGTTTACATATCCATACCAGTGTAAATTTTACTACACATAATTTGCCGTGTAAAGACAGAAAAAGTAGGGATAGCCGTAAAATATTTGCGAATTATGTACCCATGGCCTTAAGCTAATGAAACTTTTTTGAATTTTTTGTTTCATATTATGATCCAGTGATGAGTTCTGATGTCCACCGCAAAATCCATTTTTTTGGGGTGTCTGTATAAATTTTCCACCGTTAGCTTATTTTCTAATATTTTGAACTGATTTTTTTTTTATTCTTTAAATTATACTGAATATAACCTCGTTTTTCCACAGTGGTGCTACAGAAAGGTTGTGGGCCTAAAAAAATTTCTCTCGAATTTTGTTTTACCAACATATCTACTCGTTCTTTCCCAAGCACCCCTTTATGACTCGACACCCATACTAAAGACATTTTATTGTCCCTTGCCAAGTTATTGAGGAGCAGTTTCTCACCAGTTTTTATTTCGTGAGTGGGTATTTTACTGCCAGCGCTTGGCTATCTGTGTAAATGTTGATTCTCTTAGCTTTAGAGTCTTCATAAATGATTTCATCAATGCATGCCACTAAAGCAAAAATTCAGCCTGAAACACAGTTGTATATTGACCTAAGCTGTAAGATTTATTGTAGTTACATGTTAGCCCAAAGACTCCTGATCCAGTACCAGGGGCAGTTTTAGATTCATCAGTGAACCATATTAATTCCCCATTAATATTTGGAACTTTTTGTTCTCTAGATGGCATAATTGTGTTAATATTCTCAGTGAAGAAAGATTATTTCTGGGGTCATCATATCTGGTTCATCATAAAGACGAACTCCTCAGGTATAGTCCCAGTAGAGTTTGTTGTGTCTATTTAATACATAATTCGGCTTCTAACTATTGTTTACTTTAAGTCGCAGGATGGTCATAAAGGCTACCCCCAAAAATATATAATTCCAGCGGAGAGAGACCTGTGATAGCTTCTAAAGAAGCTGTTCTTGTACTAGTCAAGGCTCCTGTTATATTTAGAAGCCCTTGTCTTTGTAGGGTGGAGAGTGGTCGCACCATATTGCAAAGCCGTTCTTCTCTACCAAAGTACTGAACCATAAGTAACTATCGGTTCTATCACTCATGTCTGTAGTCAACAGATTACCTTTGGATTCAATACCCAGGTTTTACATACAACTCGTCTATAGTTCCAGAACAGTCGCTTATAGTATGAGACAATTGACACAAAAGATGGCATAACCCAGACATCCAAAGTGAAAGTTATCCACCAACACCAAATTCTACTATATGGTCCACATAATGTTCAGAAAAAAGTCACACCATTTTAAGCGTCGGGTTTGGGGGTTGAGGGGGAAGAAATCGGTAAATTCGTAGTTTTTTAGGGTTTTAGTCAATATTTCTAAAACTATGCGGTTTAGCATGGACAACCTTCTATACAAAAATGTTCTACATTAAATTTGAAATAAAAAAGGTTCTACGCATAATCCTTCTAAAATTAACGGTTCCAAAGTTACGGAGGTAGTATAATATAATTGCTTCAATAAAGGCCTACCTTTTATGAAAATGTTTACATTACTGAATAAAGAATTGAAGAACCTTTCAAATGAGCTACAACACGACCCCTATTCTCATTTAAAAAAATCATCGATTACGTCATCACGCCCAGACGGATGACGTCACTAGTATATCATATATGCCACAATATCACAACAAAAATAAAAATCGACCTGTTTCGAAATTTTTCCTTAAAGTCGCCGGTTTACGAAATAACGAATTTATTCCTTTCATTTTCACCATACTGTCGGTGGAAAATAGTGTCGCGCACGCTTGATTAGCAATTAAAAAACAAAGGAGTTTTGAATACACTATTGCAAAAAACTCTTCGGGATTTCATCAATCGATCTTTAAAGAATATCTACCTACCTTGGCAACATTCAAATTTTCAGTTTTTCACATAGTTTTTGAGGGTTAAAAATGGCCAATTTCGCAATTTTTCAATTTTTAATCGCTTATATGTCAAAAACTATCACTTTTAGAGAAATTTCACTAAAGATCTTTTCTGTTTTGAATGATACAAAAAACCTAAAAAAACTTTTTTCCGTGCAAAAAAAATAATTTTAGAAAAAAAAGACAAAAAAAACGTTTAAAAAATTTTTGACCACCTTTTGGTCCTGGCAACATGCAAATTTGTTAAAAGGAATCCTTTTTGAGTAGGGTTGAATATTTTTCCTAGCGGATGCGTAGTGGCTTTCTGGACTATTAGTTAGGTGGCTCTACGTGAGTTACTTTGGATTTAAAACATGAAGAAACTTGCTCTATACCTAGAAAGCCGAGATTTAGGATGAATGGTGATTTTTGTGCATTCTATGATGATAAAATGTAGTTTATTTTTGAATACTCGTATCCAAAGTACCTATAATTTTTTTGCAATGTGATAGCAAAAGAAGCAAAAAATAAAATCTACCGAAATTTGACGATTTCTACCGAAAATTTAGGAGCAGTATACCGAAATTGTGTCCAAGACAAAAAAAAAGTACCTAAAAAAGGTATCTAGAGTACCTATCATTTTTTGCAATGTCATGGCAGAAGAAGCAAAAAATAAAATCTACCGAAATTTGACGATTTCTACCATAAATTTAGGAGCAGTATACCGAAATTTTGTCCAAGACCTGTGGCAACACTGCGTGCCACGCACACTGTCTGAACACTCAGTCTGGCACGAATCCGTGCTATGAGCACCAGCGAAAGGATTAAAAATGAGATGTTATTTTAATTCGAGTTCATTCTGTATAGTATTTATTTTCTTTTTTATGAAAGAGCAAAATAAGTATAAAAATGTATATAAATTTTACTTATAAAAACCGCAAAACTAATCCCAAAAGGAAATGCCACATAAGTAATATGTAAACCGCTATGAATATTTAATTAAAGTATATTTTTAGAACATAATGTATAGCTTCCATACAACCCTGCGACTAGGGGGTAGTGACACAACGTGCTTGACCCTTTTGAATATTTAATCATAGTTTTCCATATCATATGTTGGAATGTTTTAGCTTTTCAGATAAAAATATGATATACAGACCATAAATTTACGTCGAAAAACAAGGTTACGTGCCACGTTACGTTACGTTAGATGAATGTAACTATTTTCACAAACAGTTTGGAACAACACGGGAAATGCAGGAATGTTCATGTAGCCATAACGCGGAGTTAACGATATGATTTAGGACAATGCTATATGTTGGCATTATTAAATACATTTGTTTCTTTATTGTGTACCGGCGAGAACTAGAACTAAAGGCAACATCACCTTTTCATATTCAGAGAGTTGTAACAACATAAAATAGTTTGTGTACAATAATATACGTTATTCTAACACAGTGTTTTTCAATCTTTTGATTTCGCGACCCCTTTACAGGTTGAAATATTCTGGCGACTCCCTGCTGTCATAGAAAGCCAAAGAAATAATTTAATTAAAAACTAAGTACTGCTACAAAACTGTGACTATTTTAAATAGTGTCACAGTACATACGTTAGGTAATAGTTTTTTTCTACAACCACTATTCAAAGTGCACTTTTTTGCACGGTTTTATGTTAGCAAACTTGATATTTTCTCACAGTATAAGATATTTGACATTAGTGTGCAGAAAAGTGACGTTTCTGTGCCGCAAAGTGACGTTTCTGTGCCGCAAAGTTCTTTTCTGTACAGTTGACTACCTCATTCTGAGTAACGTTATATTCTGTTTACATCCGTGGACTACCGCATTCTGAGTAACGTTATATTCTGTTTACATCCGTGGTTAAACTTTAGACAAATATATAACCTATAAGACAATTATTATATTTAACTATAGCATAGAAACTAAATTATGGATGTTACAACTGTTTTATTTTACAATTTTATTCTTATTAAACATTTTATAATTATCAAATAACCAATAAGGATTTAGCAACCTGTGCAAGAGACGTCGAATGAAGTAGGTTTTGTGTAAATCCGTGACTGCATAAATATAATGTCAATAATGTGTAATAATTGTTTAAATTTAAACAAATTAAGGCAGTGCATTAATTTTTTAACTGATTTCTGTGCAATTTATTTAGGTATAAGAAATTTAAATTGATTAGTAGGTATTAATTAAATACAGTTTAAAATTTATCACATAGGTACCTATTATAATTAATCGTCGTTTGGAAATTGTGATTTTTATTTTTAGGAAAAACTGTGCTTGTAGAAAAAGTATAGTGTGAAACACGTGCAGAAAGGTAATTTCACACTCGTTTGAATTGCGGCACTCGCTTGCGCTCGTACCGCAACTTTTCAAACTCGTGAGAAATTAGTACCTTTCTGGACTTGTTGCACAATATACTATTTTCTACGAGCGTGCAAAAAGTCTACTTTTCCGCACGTGTTTTAGTTTGGAAAGTTTTACTTTTCCGCATTACTTTTCACTGAATTTAATTAATTAATTAATTGATTTTTCCGGAACCAGATCAAGAATATTGACAACGTCGAGAATAGATGGGGGTAGATCTTCGTCACTTCATGCCATCTAAATCACTGAATTATTTTAAAATTCGTAAGTAAAGATGCCTGGAAATTTTAAAGTGTGTGACGTGCTTTTGACAATAATTGCTTTGTTTGTCTTCGTTGTTATGACTTTAAAATATTAAAACCTGTATTGACATACACCATTCATTACTAAATAACAGGTATTTAGGCACCACATTGACTTTAATTCGGGATTATTATAACTTATTAGCGTATTTTTTAAATTCAATTAACTGATTGAGATTTGGTCATTTTTTAAACGCTCGTAGAAAAAATATTGTTCCTAACTCTTGCGGACAGTCTCTTTTCCGCACTCGACCGCTTGCCGAACTCCGCTTCGCGTCGTTCGGCAAACTGCAATCGCGTGCGGAAAAGTATGACTTTCCGCACTAGTTAGGAAAATAACTATTTCCTATTTTGGTACATTTATCTTTTATTCACGTGACCAAAAATAATAATTAAAGAACAGCCAACATTTTGCTGTGCAGTTTGACGAATCTACAGATGTTTCCGACTGTGCACAGTTTGTAGTATCTGTGCGCTTTGAAGCAGATGACAGTATCATGGAGGAAATCTTATTTTGCAAAGTACTTCCTGCAAATACTACTGGCCAGTATTTGTACGATATGTTTTGAGAAAGCATTTGCGACTACAATATGGATTGGAAAAAAATGTATCGCTATTTATAGCAATGGCGCTGAAGCTATGACTGGCAAAAATAGCGGACTCATTGCAAAATAAAAACGACAATGCCATAAATATCCTGGACACACTGTTTTCTTCATCGACAGGCTATAGCTGCTAAGGTAATGACGTGTCAAGGAAGTAATAAAAATTGTAAATTCTATCAAAGGTAAAGCTATGCAAACCAGGCTATTCATAATGGTAGGGGAGCCCAAGCGGGGATTTTTGCAGTTACTCGAGCGCGTCAGATTATCATATGGGGAGAAACCTGGTACCTTGCAGATCTGCCTCTACCATATATTGGCTCTTAACACAGGGGAGTTCGTTAAGGGGGCCCGAAAAAGAAAATCTATCCTTAAAATAACTCGAAATTGTCAGATTAAGATAAGGTAAGTTAAGTACATGTAAAAGGGTGTATATTTCAAAAATCTGACGATTTGAGCCGGGCGTAAGGAAATGGGTGTCTCAAAATTTCACAAGAAAAAAGCGAATATTTCGCGAAATGAATGACAGATCGAAAAAAAAATATGTGCTCAATATTTTTTTAAAATCTATCGAATGATACCAAACACGACTTCCCACGGAGAGGGGTGGGGGGTAAATTTAATATTTTAAATACGAATCCCGCGATATTTCGCGAAATGAACATCAGATCGAAAAACTGTAAATACACTTATTCAATGTTTTTGAAAAATTTATCAAATGGCACCAAACACGACTCCCCCACGGAGGTGGGGTGGGAGGTTACTTTAAAATCTTAAATAGGAGCCCTCATTTTTTATTGCAGATTTGGATTCCTTACGTAAAAATAAGTAACTTTTATTCGAAACATTTTTTCGAATTATGGATAGATGGCGTTATAATCGGAAAAGGCGATTGTTGGAAATGGAAAATTAAATTAAAAAATGGCAAGCGCCCACTAAAATGGAAAACTTTACTTAACTTTTTTTGGTTTTAGGACCTACTCTTCACAACCCAATAGGTCCCCAAAGCGCTCGAGTGACTGCACATTTAGCATACTTTGCTCCCCTACCATAATTGTATATGGGCTCGCTTCATCAAAATCACCTTTATCATACAGATGGGCGTAGATGGATTTTAAACCCTTTTTTTTGGACAAATAAATAGATCTGGCTGATGTCACCAAAAAAAAAATGAAAGAGTGTCTTATAGATTTAGCTGCTGATGGTATGCTTAAAATGGAATTTTATTCGCAAAGTGACGATATATTTTGGACGAGAAGAAAACACCAATATCCACAGCTGGCAAGGAAAGCTGTTAAATTATTAGTGCAATTCACCACTTCATACTTGTGTGAACTGACATTTTCTTCAATGGTAGACGTTAAAACTAAAGAGAGAAATAAACTGCAATTAGAAAATTACTTGATTATTAACCTTTCAAAAATAGCACCATAATTCGATAAATTTTTGAAAAACAAACACGCACATCCTTCCCACTAAAATTGTGTTTTAAGAACCTTAACTTTTTCTTTCAGTCGGCGACCCCTCGAGAAAGGCTACGCGACCCTCCGGGGGGTCGCGACCCACAGATTGAAAAACACTGTCCTAACAGATAAATAAATGTGTGCTTCTGAAGTTATTTTATCATAGCCCTTTTGTTATGACATCGGTTTACTGAGAAGTAGTCGACTGGACAAACGAAGGCAGTGCTTTTTACTCCAGTTGTTTCCCATCCTAAAGCGTTTAACCCTCTTTAGCCCAATGTATCTCATCAGATACATGACTTTATAATTTATTTTTTATATATTGCAGGCTTTTTCAATAGTTCAAACCTTGGCTGTCGCATTCAGATGTTTTTTCTCTATTCAGTTGTCAAGTTCTGTTTGATTTAAAAGGTGGAAATATTAGGTTTTGTTGATTTATTTTCTTGTTCTGTACATAAGTGAGCGCCATTTTCAACATAAGAGGTACGTTCAGTTTACTGTTACTATTATATTAATATGTTCTTTATGAAAACTAATTCAAGTCGCTTATTATTATAGTAGGGGAGTAAAGTATGCTAAATTTGTAGTCACTCGAGCGTTATGGGGACCAATTGGGTTGTGATTATTAGGTCCTAAAATCAAAAAAAAAGTAACAGTCGGAAAAATGAAAGAATACCCATGAACGAACATATAAAACATCACGCTGTATTTTCCTGTCAATGTGTCGCAAAGAAAATTGCCCAGCGCAAGTACATGTAATAATAATTATTACATGTACTTGCGCTGGCAAATGGTTTGTGCCTCAGAGAGAATCCAGATAAGGCTCCAGGGTTTGATCTGATCAAAGGCCGTCTTATTAAAGAACTCCCAAGAAAAGGGATCGTGCTAGTAACAACAATATTCAACGCAGTGCTACGATTAGAACACTTCCCTGCCCAGTGGAAAGTTGCCGAGCTTATACTTATTCCGAAACTTGGAAAACCTATAAATGAAGTAACTTCATACAGACCAATCAGTCTGCTGCCTGTCCTTGGTAAACTCCCATAATAGAAGAAAACCACCTGATTTCTGAAAACCAATTCGGATTCAGAAAGGATCATAGCACAATTAAACAGATACACAGAGTAGTGGACGAAATAAATGAAGCATTTTGAGCAAAAAAGTTACTACACGACTGCTTTCTTAGATGTGCGTCAAGCCTTTGATAAGGTTTGGCGTAATGGACTACTGTTTAAATTTAAAAAATCTCTCCCCCACACACAGTACATTATTATAGAATTCTACCTAAAAGAAAAATAATTTACTGTAAGGTACGGACAGACAACATCAGAAATCATATTGATAAAGGCAAGGGTACCACAGGGCAGTGTTCTTGGCCCACTTCTCTATCATATGTACACAGCTGATCTTCCAGTAAGCAACCAAACAATCACAGGTTCCTTTGCAGACGATAAAGCGATAATGGTTAAACACAAAGACCCAGTTACAGCCGCAAGAATTCGCCAACAATATCTAGTGAAAATTCAGGACTGGCCAAGAAACTGGAGAATCAAAGTCAATGAAGTAAAATCGGTGCAGGTTACATTTACCAAATGCAGAGGTACAGTGCCACCTGTTACACTGAATGGACAAGATCTGCCTCAATCTGACAGCGTCAAGTATTTAGGGATGAACTTGGACAAAGGACTGACCTGGAGAAAACACATTTTTAACAAAAGAAAACAACTTGGCTTGAAACTCAGCAAATACTATTGGCTATTGGGAAGACAGTCAAAACTTAGCTTAACAAACAAATTATTGGTTTATAAAGCAGCCTTAAAACCAATATGGACATATGATGTACACCTATGGGGTACGGCTGCAAACTCAAACATAGAGATATTGGAACGCTTTCAGTCGAAGATACTACGGACCATAACAAATGCACCTTGGTTTATACCAAACAGGGAAATCCGAGACGATCTCTAAGTAGCCACAGTTAAGGAGATAGTAAGTGAATGCAGCAGCCGCTATTTGGTAAAATTAGAAAACCACCCAAACAATCTTGCACTAAACCTGCTAGATAATAGTGAGCAGACTCGGAGACTGAAAAGGCACAAACCATTGGAGCTACCATATAGGTTCAGTGCAGTGAAGTGCAGTGCAGTGAAGTACTTACCCTTACAGGGCACATTTCAATAATTTAAGAGACTAGTGGGGTCTTTGTTATCAATGGATAACAAATCCAAATTTATACATACACTCCCTTGAACAAACAACAAACATGCTTATAATTTTTATTTATTGATTGCATGTAGTAAATAACCTATAATAAAAAAATTTGTGTAATAAAGTAATACAAATAAATTAATAACATTTTTATGTAGAAATGTTGGTGCACATACGTACCATTTCACAAGACTAATGGTACGTATATATACCACCACCTCCAATAACACCCTAACATTTTCAATATTAATAAAACCCAATAAAACAAGAAATGAGAATATAACGTTTTAATCCTGGAAATATTTTTCTTGAAAAGTATGGATATCAAACTGGTGGCGTGTAACAGACAACTAAATCATAAAATAAACGGAAAGACGACCGTAATCCAGAAATGTCATTTGAACATTTTTTTCCGGAGCAATTTCTGATTCGTCATCTTACACAGTGGGACAATTAGAAGCATCGAGAGAATCCCTAAAGAGTGTTAGAGGGCTTAAGGGTCGACTTTTGAGTGAAATGTTTTGTAACGAAAGAGAAAGTTGGAAAGTTCAAACCACTGCGGAATTTTTTGAGGCCGAAAGTGTGCGACATTGAGTTATGGTTGAAAGATTACATCTTGCAGTATAATAATTTGTCATTGCCGGGGTTAGGGCCAGGGGCGTAGGACATTATGCAGGTAATGGTTTAAATTTGTATTAGAGTCGGATTAAATCCATTTCTCACAAGTCCTAACATTAATATTTGTGCACGGTTAAATCATAATCTTTCCAAATAAGTAAGGGAATTTATTGATTTAGAAAAAACTTGTTTAATAATTAAAATATCGCAGTGAGGATACAGATGCATTCAATATAAATTAAAAGCCTTAACGACTGACATGTGGCATGCCATACCCTGCCGAAAATAAGTTTTGTTATAAAACTTGTTTTATAAAAAAATTCTAGATAACCATCTCTGTACCTTAACCCATTTACGGCCAAAGGTGCGTAAACGCAACTTTTAATGTTAATTTTTTTTTGGCCCAAGGATAATTTTTTAAATATTTTCTTTTTATTTAAATAACATCTCAATAGATTGAGGTATATAGTCTCATCTTTCTTTTAACAAAAATATTACTTTTTAAATATTTTAAGATTATTCAAATTTTACATAATTTAATGATTTATGCAAATCTTCGTACACAATTTTTTTCCGAAACTGATTACAGTGGAACCTCGATAACTCGGATTAATCGGGACCGCGGCCGATCCGGGTTATCGAAAATCCGAGATAGCCGGAGAATATGGCAAAAATTAATAAAATACGGTATACTTACAGATATACTCCGTTAGAGTTGAAATAACATGAAATATATTTATAAATATGTACAGTACCTACTCATTAAAATTGCTAAAAAAAAACACCAAACAAAAACGTAAGCAAATGGAAGCGAACAATACAAGACACACAATATAGTCACAACGATGTAATGTTATTTAAGAACAGTGAAAACTAAAGACCATTGTTTATAAAAGAATTTTTTAAATAGTCTTTCCGAAACAATGGTAAGACAGTTTGAAATAAAAAGAAATAGGTACTACAGACAGGTGGCTGTTGTTTCTGCGGCGTGTGCTATGAGTCATTTTTAATATCGTATAGTCCAAATTACACAAATACACATTATCTCTCAAATATTATATTACATACATTTTTATTGTTTGATAATGAAAGGTTTGTCTGATAATTAACTATTTTGATGGGAAATAAGCCACAATTAAATTGAAAAATAATTTTATTACCGTTTCGCGACGCCCAAATCGGGTCGTTGTCAAAATACAAAATATTGAAAATCAAAATGTTTATTTAATGAAAATCGGTCCGGGTTAGCCGGACTTCCGGGTTATCGGGGGCCGACTTCTCGGGGTTCCACTGTATAAACATAACTCATATTTTTGTAAACTATAGTTATAAATATATGTTGGAATTTTTATTATTCTAAAACTTATTCACTTATTCTTAAAAATAAGGCCTATAATTGCATGCTTATAGGATGGGTGCGTATACGCACCTTTGGCCGAACCTATACTATATTTTTTCCTTAGACGTCATTACGCTTTCATTCACTATTTATAGAATTTCTATGTGCTGTAGAACATTTTATTTGTTTTCTTTTTAACTTGAATCAGTTTGACAGTTTCCTTGTGTTTATTTGTGTTACATTCCATATAAATTAAAACGAGGCAAACTAAATTATTATCATGTGGATGCATGTGTGGTAGTGCATTTTTTTTGTTTCTTTTAGTAAATTCGCGAAATATGAAATGAAGAGGACATTAACGACTAAAGGGTTAATGGCTTTGTTAGAAGACGACTCAGATTGTAAAAATACTTACTCACTTGATGTGGTTTATGTGCCATGAGAAACAGATGAAATTTCCGATGTAGGAGACATTGATGATAATTTGTTGGTGAAGAAGGAATAAAAACGAAAATTGCAGGTACATATGAAATGCAAGTGAATGAAAATTCTGCCGATTCTGATTATGATATTCCTCTGAACCACTTATCAAAACGTCCAAAGAAAGAACCAGGCAAAAATAATAAATCCAAATTTGTCCAAAGATGGATAAAACCAGATAATGCTTCGTACTCAGCAGTAATTCAACATCAGTCTGAGCGATATTTAGAAAATATAAAAGTTAAACATGGAGGCGAGTCACCTATGGAAATTTTTTACACTTTTTTAATAGAGAAGTAGTTTAAAAAGTATTTATGCATCGCAGAACAACCGTCAGGATTTTGAAATGAATGACATATATTTAAAACAAAATTTGTTAAATTTGAGAATGATTCAAAAATTTTCCTACTGGAGTTTCTTTCGAGATTGATTCTTAACTTACTAAAACATAGTGGGCATGCACAGAATAGTAAAGAAACCTCTCTACATCAGTGTCAAACTCAGCACATGGACGTCCACCTAAATTTTCTTTACCAGATGAAACTAGATTCGATAACATTGGCCATATCATAAAAAGAGGCGATAATAGCGCAAGAAAAAAAATGTAGAATATATAAAAGTAGTACTATTTATTTAAGTAAAAAGAGTAGAATGCATCTACACCCCGAATGTTTCGAAAATTATTATCTTAAAATTCAATTTACATTATTAAGATACAATATGTTTCTTTATTAAAAATTGGACCCGTATTCGGCCAAAGGTGCGTATACGCACACATTTGTTTTTCCTACCTTAAAACAAACATTTTTTTTTGGTTGTAAATTAGTATTTAATCCATTCTAATAAATAAATTGTCAAATTTCTCTTTGTTTATTGTCTCGGCTGTTAATGGGTTAAAGTGGTCTGTAATTGTACCTGCTCCCAACTTCCGCAGTTTTAATAAGGTTTAGTCTTTGAGCTACGTTTACGTCAAGTTTTTTTTTTCAGTCGATTCAGTATTATTTCGCTATCATATTAGTATGGCAGCAAGTCCATCCAGCTGTTCTACTTTTAAGTGTTTTCAACATTATTTTACTATTTTTTAGTTACCAATTCCAGTTTTTTTGTAACTCAATTCTAAAGGATTTTGTAAGAACATCCACCATTTTTTTAATATTATGCATGCGTTCATATTTGTCTTGAAAAAAAAGTTTATTTTGTTTGGAGCAGTATTCGATTCAAAATGTTACGTATACAGTGTTACTATACAATGGAGTGGAATCATGGACGTTAAATGTAGGGACAATGAGATGATTTAACGCATTTGAAATGTGGACCTATAGAAGAATTATGAGGGTTTCCTGGGTAGATAAAGTTACGAACAATGAAGTACTGAGAAGAATAAGTAAAGAGAAGGAAGTTGAACTTACAATTAAAGAAAAAAAGCTACTGTATTTCGGACATGTGATGCGGGGCGAGAAGTATGGTAAGAAGCATCGGAAGGAGACGAATTTCATGGTCGAAGAACCTGAGAGAATGGTTTGGATGCAGCTCAAAACAACTATTTAGAGCTACTGCCTCAAAAATTAAAATAGTTATGATGATTGCCAACCTTCGTAGCGGAGATGGCAGCCGAAGAAGAAGAAATATTCTATTCTACAACAGTGTGAAGAATCATTCCATAGTCATTATAAAAAACAAATATAGTGATATAAAAAAATTCGTATTCAAAACAAACGAGAATAAGCACCGGTATGACATACCGCATGTTAGTGACTACGTTCTGAAACATCCATGTCAGTAGATAAGGGATAATAAAGGGGGTGAAACAACGAGATGCTTTATCTACAACACTGTGTAATCTAGCTTTAGAGTATGTACTACGAAATATAAACAATTTGAACAAAAGGTGGCGAATAAACGCCTATGTAGACTAAATAAAAAAAACATGCGAGACAATAGGACTCAGATTAAATCAAGAAAAGACAATATTAGAAAAAACACAAATAAAAAAACTCTACAGTAGGCATCCGAAGACATAATGCCAGAAGCAACAAAAAAATATTGGCAACCAATAAAGTTAATTTTGCAAGTAAAAGATTATTTAAAAGTAAACCACGCATCAAAAAAACTAAGATCATGCACGCAGTAGAAACAATGACACATGAAAGAAGAAGAGGATGGCCAAGATCAAAGTGGCTGAATGAAGTTGAAGAACACTTACAAAACGCAGGAGTACGAGAATGGGAGGGAAAAGCTAAATACGGGAAAATCTGTAGAGAGATCGTTAAGAAAATAAGGAGTGAGATCCTCTTAAGGAATAGGCTCTAGTATAAAGCTTTTACCTTGCTGTCTTTGTATCTTTCCTAACTAAACACTGCTTCCAAGTTTTACATATACATTGTGTGAATTTCTTTTTTTATATGTCCTCTTATTTTGCAAGTGGCGTCTCCATAAGTGTTGGCAATACGTTCGGCGAATTATATGCGGTCTTATTCAATCACTTAGGTTCACCGGCAATGAACAATACTACTCCAGGGAAATAAGCAAGAAATAGACCATGCTCGGGACACTCAAAGATCCAGGTAGCTGACTACTTTTTTAGTTATTGTAGACCTATAGGAAGATAACCTACCTGTTTCCTGCCTAGATTTCGTGTCCGTTTTTTAATTATTAACAATTTAGTGCAAAAGTCGCGATTTTTCGATTTTTGCACCCCATTCGAAAGCTAAACAGTTGACATAAAACTACAAAATTTAATTATTTAGA
Organism: Diabrotica virgifera virgifera; assembly: GCF_917563875.1. Classification (NCBI taxonomy): domain Eukaryota; kingdom Metazoa; phylum Arthropoda; class Insecta; order Coleoptera; family Chrysomelidae; genus Diabrotica; species Diabrotica virgifera. Next base: position 215,164,047 of record NC_065446.1, on the reverse strand, counting down.
ACATTGAAAAATCTTTAAAATGCCGATTTTTGAAAGTTAAAAAGTTAATCTGTTGCTACGCAAACTGCAAAATAAGTTTTTTTATTAATTTCATTGGGCATTAAGCATTTGTTATTGTAAAAAATACAGAGATGTAGAGAGTTACTCCAGTGAGTAACCTCTTTACAATTCTAAAATTAAAATTTTATTAGTTTGAATACACTTATTATGTTCAGTTGGACAAGTCGGACGGCAATTGCCGTTTCAGTCTACGCAATTCAATGACGTCCAGAAAATAAGTGAAAATCGTTATTTGTTAAAAATTTTTACTAAAACTACTTTAGAACTTTAGTGTTTCATCCAAAGTTGGGTACTGGGGTACTTAACAAACCTTCAAAATTTGAGACCGATCCATTAATAAGTTTAAAAGTTATTCTATTTGTTTATCACAGAGACTTTTATTTTGCAATAACATAAGACAGAAAATAATGAAGATAGGGCAACCTCTGTATGTCAAATAAAAGTAGAAAAGTGATACTATCAAAATGTACTAAAAAAGATAAAAAAATTATCTAATATAGTCAAAAATCCTAATGCCAAATTTTTGAAATTTTGTAGTTTATAAACATTTAGAATAACTTTAAAAATATAGAAAAAATCATTTTACATATTCGAAAAGTTGGTAATTTACACGAATTTTTAGAAATGTAGTTCAAGTGGTGACTAGTCGTGGTAAGTGAAGGGGAAATTCTATTTGAAATTTGACATTTGCTAATTAATAAACAGTCTAATTTGTTTAACCAATTTTTGAAAAGATAATTTTTCATAAAAATCCAATAAATTTAATCATACTATCATTAATAATCATATAAAAAGTTAAGGTATACTTTAATAAATTAATTATCTCCAATAAATAATAATTTAATAAAAATAATTTATTTATTAAAATGTACTTTAACTTTCTCTATGGTCATTAATGATACTATGAATAAAAAAATATTTTTTCAAGAATTGTTTAAACAAATTAGACTGACTACTAATTAATAAATTTATAAACAAATTGCATATTTGTAATGTACGTACAAATTAAATACAAATTAAAAATCCATATTGAGTTGATCCGGAGATATAGAAAATTGTATTAGTTTTAAATTGCTTTTTTGGTATTTTAACTCTGTGGATTCGTAGGTTCGTCCTAGTAACCGTTTGAACTATATTTTTGAAAAATCGTATAGGCTGCTGTGAAGCTACAATGTTTGTGCAAATTAAAAAAAATGTAAATCAAATTATTTAAAATGGCATCAATGAAATTACTTAATTATTATAAACAAATTAGCTGTGAATTAAAAAAAACACATGGATAACTTTGTCCCAAATTAACCCAGGCTAAATTTTATATTTCTGGACCTCGGAGGTAAACTACACTATGTCGACATGGCGTTTTTTTGAACAAGTTTTTTTAATCCACTTGTTTTATTAGTTAGATTATAGAATTTGATTAAATATTATCATTAAACTATAGACGTATTGTTTATCAAAGTATTGTGGCATATATCAGATTTTTATTAATATTCTAAGTGCTCTAAACTTTGTTGCAAACACACGCTACACAAAATTTCTCGAAACGACATAGTGTACTCGTAGTTTACCTCCAAGGTCCAGATTTGAAAATTCGTATTTAAATACCAGCTTTTCGAATATATAAAAAGATTATTCCTACGGACAATATTTTTAAAGTTATTCGAAATGTTTATAAACTACGAAATTTCAAAAATTTAACGTTAAGATTTTTGATTATAATATTTTTTTTTATCTTTTTTTAATAAATTTTGATACTATCAGTCTTTACTTTCATTTGGCATACTCAGAATTGACAAATGTTTATTATTTTCTGTCTTATGTTATTGCGAAATAAAGGTCTAGTCCATGGAAAAAACAAATAGAATAACTTTTAAACTAATTAATGGATCGGTGTCAAATTTTAAGGGTTTGTTAAGTACCAAAATACCCATCTTTGGGCGAAACCCTAAAATTCTAGATTAAATTTTGTAAAAGTTTTTAACAAATATCGATTTTTATTTATTTTGCAATTTGCAAAGCAACAAATTGACTTTTTAACATTCAAAAATCGGTATTTTGAAGCTTTTTTAATGTTCTAAAAAATTAAATTTTGTAATTTTATGTCAACTATTTAGCTTTTTAATGGGTGCAAAAAATTTAAAAAATCGCGTTTTTTGCACTAAAATTGGGTACTGGGGTACTAAACAAACCTTCAAAATTTGAGACCGATCCATTAATTAGTTTAAAAGTTATTCTATTTTTTTACCACAGAGGCTTTTATTTTGCAATAACATAGGACAGAAACTAATGAATATAGGGCAATTTTCCATATGTCAAATGAAAGTAGAAAAGTGATACTGTCCAAATGTACTAAAAAAAGATAAAAACATCTAATATAGTCAAAAATCCTAATGCCAAATTTTTGAAATTTTGTAGTTTATTAACATTTAGAATAACTTTAAAAATATTATCCATAGAAAAAATCATTTTACATATTCGAAAAGTTGGTATTTTACACGAAGTTTTAGAAATAATGTAGTTCAATTGGTGACTAGTCGTGGTAAGTGAATGGGAAGCTGGGAGCCGACAAATGCACGAGTTCAAGAACTAAAAGTGGCAACTTAAAACTACTATCATTTTCTATATCTCGGGATCTACTGAATATATTTTGATCTTTCTTTTTTTAATTTGTATGTAATTTTTCTGTACATTACAAATATGTAATTTGTCTATTTGAACTTTGACATTTATTAATTAACCTTCCGCCGGTAACGTGAATTCTTGTAACATAGTTGGTAACGTCGGTCTGCGACACCGACTTTTTTAATAATGAATATCTTAGGTTGTGATTTTCTGTTAATATTTTGATGTGACTAAATGTTTAATATAACTATATTTAAATAACAATATAGTAAGAAATGATCAATATTTATTTATATTCGGGAAAAAAATGCACATTAAAAAAATTGGCTTCTTTTAGATACTAACCTAATTGACAAACAATTTACAAAAACATGTCAAGTTTTTGAATACAAAATACCAACAAACATATCGACAAGGGTTGAAATGTCACAAAAAAAATAAAATTATTCAACAAATGTCCAACACAAACTGAAATTATTGTCCGTTGGTTTCCTCATTTTTTTTATACACTCCACTGCACCGCACTGTACGGTTCTGGTTCGGAATTAGCAACAAATTCGTCAAAAAGTTGTTGCAACCTGAGTTGTTCTCTTTCATCATCTATCTCTTTCATCTATTATTTAAACTGACTATGGACCAAAAACGACAAAAAGTTACCGTTAAGTATAACATAAATGGTAACCTCGGTCTCTCACACCGTCAGGTCAAATAACATATGAACTATCCACACTTAGCCACAGATTTTTCAAGACTAAATAGTGTGATGAGAATTTGAAAGCTACCTGGCCGCGCAGAAAAAAAAATATGCGCATTTGAGTTTTACCGCGAAAAATCCATTACGTCGGTGTCAGGGACCGTACATTACCACAGTCTAATTTGTTTAAACAATTTTTGAAAAGATCATTTTTTCCTAAAAATCCAATGTTTTTAATCATACTATCATTATTAATCATATAAAAAGTTAAGGTCATCATCATCATTTGGCTCTACAACTCTATGTGAGTCTTGGCCGCGTTTACTATTTCCCTCCATTGTTTTCGGTCCTGAGCAGCTATTTCCCATTGCTGTACTCCCATTTTGCGTAGATCCCTGGCTACTGCGTCCTTCCATCTCTTTCTTGGGCGACCAACTGACCTTTTTCCATCGGGGCTTTCCCAGAATGTGGCGTTTAGAAGTCTTTCGTCACTTGATCTTAGTACGTGACCCGCCCATCGTATTCTGTTTGATTTAATGTAGCGTACTATGTTTTCATCTCCGTATATTGTCTGGAGTTCATCGTTGCGTCTTCTCCATTCTCCTGTTGTCTCTTCTCTGCAAGGCCCATAGATAGTCCGCAGTATCTTTCTTTCAAGTACCAGTAATTTTGTTGTTTCCCGCTGATTCAGAGTCCAGGTTTCGCTTCCATACGTTATTGTGGGACGAATTATTGTCTTATATACTCTTATTTTTGCTGGTCTTGAGAGAATTTTTGATTTAAGTAGGGTCCTTAACGAGTAATATGCCCTGTTTCCTGCAATAATCCTGGCTGCCACGTCCTTTTCATAATTATTTTCAGATGTTATGATCGCTCCCAAGTACTTAAATTCTTTGACGACTTCAAAATTGTATTCATTAATTGTTACGTTTTGTCTAACCCTTGGTCTTGGGTTCTTCGTAACCACCATGTACTTGGTCTTGTCCTCGTTGACCTTAAGACCAACTTCCTTGGCTCCGTTCTGGAATAGGGTGAAAACTTCTTTTGCATCTCTGGTGGATTGTGCAATTGTGTCCACGTCATCCGCAAAGGCTAATAGTATTTTTGATCCTTGGGCGGCAAATCCGTTTGTCAGTTGTGGCTGAGCTTTCCTTACTGCATGTTCCAGTGCGAAGTTAAACAGCAGGGGGGCGAGAGGATCTCCTTGTCTAAGTCCGGTGTCAATGAGGAATTCCTCCGACGTGTTGCTGCCAACTCTGATTCGTGCGGAAGCGTTCTCCGTGCTCACCTTTGCTAATCGTACCAGTTTTCCAGGTACTCCCATTTCTACCATAGTCTCCCACAATGCTTCTCTGCTAACAGAATCGTAAGCTTGTTTGAAGTCCACGAAGATTTGGTGTACATCGCGGTTGAATTCCCAGTTTTTTTCCAACACCTGGCGTAGGACGAAGATCTGGTCTATAGTCGACCTTCCCGGTCTGAATCCGCTTTGGTAGTCGCCTATTATTTCCTCTGCGTATGGAGTTAATCTTCTAAACAGTATTATGGATATAATCTTGTATGTTGTATTAATTAAAAAAGTTTAGGTATACTTTAATAAATAAATTATCTTCAATAAATAATAATTTAATAAAAATAATTTATTTATTAAAATGTACTTTAACTTTTTCTATGGTCATTAATGATACTATGAATAAAAAATAGATTTTTGTAAAAAAATATTTTTCAAGAATTGTTTTAACAAATTAGACTTACTATTAATTAATAAATTTATAAAAAAAATTGCATATTTGTAATGTACGTACAAATTACATACAAATTAAAAATAGAAAGATCAAAATCCATTGAGTTGATCCGGAGATACAGAAAATTGTATTAGTTTGATTGCTTTTTTGGTATTTTAACTCTGTGGATTCGTAGGTTCGCCCTAGTAACCGTTTGAACTATATTTTTGAAAAATTGTAGAGGCTGCTGTAAAGATACAATATTTGTGCAAATTTCATTAACAAAAAATGCAAATTCAATTCTTTAAAATGGCATCAATGAAACTCCTTAATTATTATAAACAAATTAGCTGTGAATTAAAAATAAAACACATGGTAAACTTTGTCCCAAATTCACCCAGGCTAAATTTTTTTATTTGAAAATTTGTGCTAAAATACTATAGACCAAGAGGCAGCGCTGAAAAATCTATTTGAATTTACTAAAGCTAGATTTCTCACAGTTGATTACTGTGAGTGTGTAGAGAAACATACTGCGGTCGGTCAAGCGAAACGTAGAACAGGGGTTACTGAGAGGGTATCAAAGTTGATTTTCTACGAAGGTAATTAAATCCATTTACTAAGGCTGAAAATCAGTACACACATTCTAAATTAAATATAAATAAAAGTTATTATAGTCGATCAGCTGTATGACGGGACAGAGCCGGTCGGTCGGCCCCAATAATCGATTGAGGAAATGAAGCATTTTGGCTCGCAATTTTTTCGTCAATCATGGATTTGCTTGAAATTTTCACAAAAGGTAGGGAATAGTCCAAGGATCATTTTCTATATCATGCCGCTATCATACGCTAACACCTGAGATAGCTTAACAATGTCTTCATCTTGGAAAATGTTGCTTATATCTAGTTGGTTTACTATTATACAGTAGTTCTGTAAAATTATATGAATTTTGTTGCTTGTTGGCTTATGGTAGATAGTTAAGTTTATCTTAGACGGTCCGAACATGGGTCGATCGAAGACACGTCTCGAAGTTCGCGCGTCTTGCTCGTCTTGTACGAACCCTTTTATATAGTAACCGAAACGACTATTTCGATCTGTGAAGAGTCCGGTATTATAACATTTTTATACAGTTGCATTATACAGTTGAGGGTATTTTTCTACTTCCTCAACAAATTTTATAATAAACATCAGAAACAGAAGTTCAATGTTTTCAGAATTTTACATTACAAACAATATATTTCCACAAAGCTAATAGTACTACAATCAACGAACATAACATTCACCGATCTTTAAATAGACTAAAATTTAATATAGGGCAAAAATCAACAAAAACGAAGCAAACAAATAAAATAATGACTGTAAACGTGCGTCTCACTCGAACTTTCTCATTCGCTTCAGATCGCACGGAACGAGAGTCGTACAAGACGAGGAGACTTGTAATCCTAAACGCTCCGTGTACGGAACTCAATGCCACAACGAAGGAACTTAAGTGACGGGGAGAGATCCACGCGATTGGAATCGAGTCGAATATTTCGAGCGTCGCTCCATGTGCGGACGGTTTTAACGTTGGATGATTTTGGTTTTAGTTGTGTTCATTTTTAGGCTAAGATTGTCGCTTCCTCTAAATATTTTGTTGTAGAAGTGAGACTTCTTCTGCACTAACTGCTAACACCACTGTCATCATAACGTGTGATCCAAAATTATTGTCACCATAGGTGGCTCTGAACGACAGAGATAGCTATACAGTGCATGTCTATTCTTAATTCGGATATACTTTCCAGTTTACCTCACCTTTACAGTGTACATAAACTTAACAAGAAAAGTTAGGTTATGTAGAGATGTCGGTGGTGGACATATACAGCAGCTTGTTTGATTTTATTTATTATTGTTACTTATAATTTTGTTAATTCTTTTTGTTTTTGATTAAAGTTCTGTGTTAAAGGTTTTGACTGATTTTATATGTTTTATAATGTTAATCAAAATTAATTGATAAACCAAAGATATAAATTCAGATTAAAACAGGATATACGTAATTTTTTGCACGGCTAGCTTTGATCCCAATAATTGTGGATCGCTCGTTATCTTTTTCTGAATAGTAATTTACCCTTTAATTTTATTTCGATTGTGATTTATTATTGTGATTTACCCTTTAAAAGATGCATTATTACAAGCCATTGAAGTTTATCTAAATATCATATTCCCGCTCAAAAGCCTTCTTTTATTTCCTGATTTCGGCTATGTCTGGATCTTCCTTTTTTGTTCGTCACTGCTGCCAAACTTCATATTTATAAGATAAGTATTATTATGTGAATTTTTTTTATGTCCTCTTCTTATTTAAGTGCCGTCTCCATCAGTAAAGATTGGCAATAATTTTTGCGAACTATATGCGAACTTTCCCTTATTCTCAGGAGTGTATGTGAATTGAGTCTTGTCCAATGACGGAGTTTCTTCAGCCAGGAAACATACCTATGACCATGTTCTCTGTGGTCCTCTTTTTCTCCTTCTATTTATTATTATTCGGAGCCCATATCTCTGTGTCCAGATATATGTCCTAGTTATACGGTCTTTCTCATCTTGATTTAAATTCAAATTCAAATTTATTTTAATTCTTTTAATCTGTAAATATACAGATTGGAGGTGTCAAAATACAATATAAGTACATATAATAAGTAATAAGTTAAAAGTAAAAATAATTGCAATTACATAAAATACCTATGTGCTAGTGTGTTTAGAGGTAGCAATCAACAGGTAGCAACAAACGCGGTCCAAGATTGCGGCTTTAATCTTGTATATTTTGTCGAGATATTTGGCACACTTACTCGTAATATAATAAAGAATGGCGGTACAGAGCCCAGTTTAAGAAATATATTAGTATGTGGAAATTACTCTGTAATTAAATACAATATTAAAAAAACCAGCCTGTACCGCCATTAAGAAGAACAAAAAAATACACTTTCTTCAACTAAACTTTTTTTATCCCATGCCTAGATTTTGTGTCATTTTGGACCTACTAATGAAATAAAAAAAATTAGTAGGTAGCTGTGAATTAAAAAAAAAACACATTGCTAACAGTGGCCCAAATGAACCTGGGCAAAATTTTTTATTTGAAAATTTGTATTCAAATACTAGCTTTTTGAATGTATAAAATTATTTTTTCTACTGACAATATTTTTAAAGTTATTCTAAATGTTTATAAACTACAAAATATCAAAAATTTGACATTGGCATTTTTGGCTATAATAAACAATTTTTTATCTTTGTTTAACACATTTTGACAGCATGATTCTTCTAATTTTATTTGGCATAATATGCAGATTTGCCATATTTACATTATTTTCTGTCTTATGTTATTGCAAAAGAAAGGTATCTGGGATAAATAAATGGAATACCTTTTAAAATAATTAGTGGATCAGTCTCAAATTTTGAGGTCTTAAATAAATTTGGGTGAAATCCTAAAGTTCTAAGTTAAATTTAGTAAAAGTTATTACCAAATATCGATTTTCATTTATTTTGCAATTTGTGAAGCAACAAAATGCATATCCGTATTTTGAAGCTTTTTCAATGCTCCAAAAAATAAATTTTTGTAATTTTATGTCAACTATTTAGCTTTTCAATAGGGTGCAAAAAAATCTAAAAAGTCGAGTTTTTTTCACTAAATTGTTAATAATAATTAAAGAACGGAAGCAAACTATAGGCCGGAAACAGGTAGGTTTTCTTCCTATTGGTTTATAAGAACTAAAAAAGTAGTCATCTACCTGGATATTTCAGTGTCCTGAGAAAATCCTTATTTCTCTGGATTATCAATACTTTTTCGATGATATATTGTACAACACTATTCTTTTTATGATTAAGTGACACTCGTGTAAAATATTTTGTTATATAAAACAAGTTTTAAAACCATAAATTTTTTTTGATATTTTATTATAGTATAATCAAAAAAATTCCTTTATATTATCGCATTTCATTGCTTTAACTTAACACATAAAAAAGCGGACTGTGTTCACTGTCTGGTACATGATACTATTGATGTATTATGGTATTATAAAACAGTTTAGATATAAAATCATTTAAAATATATTTAGAACCAAAAAGATTACAATCAATACCAACAATAGCTATTTGTATAACAAGGGAGGAAAGTGCTACTTTTCCCCCGAGAATGAAGTTTACTGCCCGACGCGTAGCGGAGGGCAGTAATCATTCAAGGGAGGAAAAAGCACTTTAGTCCCATGTTATACATATGGTTTTTCCACCTTCCTCAAATAACAAGTCATTTTTTCATTTTTACTTAATTAATGTATGTAACTAACCAACAAAATTTATTAAAACTAAAACTAACAAGTAGGTACAATATAACTGTCAACTGTCACATATAAGTCAAATTATTAATATAAACATTGTTAAATCAGAATAACAATTTACTGTTTTTTACCATTCTGCAAAATAGAGAGTGTTTTTAAATAAACTTTAAAATGTGTAGATACTTACGTAATAGAAAATAGATATTGTACAGGGCGTCAATAAGTTATATTTCATGAATCAAATACCATGACGTCACTTTTACTTTTCCTCCCTAGAGAGGAAAAGTACAACTTTGCTCCCTACAATCAGGTCCGGAAAAGTATACTTACGGTAGAGGTAGGTGGAAAAAGCTTTTTTCGTCGTCTGTAGAACGGACAAAATATAAATGAATGGAACAGAACATGGTTTAGCACGATATTTGATATATTTCGAGAGAAAACAAAGTTTATGGAGATGAGGACAGATGAGCAATAAATAAGGCGGTCACACAAAATAAGAATTATAATTTTGATATTTCTAGATAATTTCATTATTTTTAATTAGCAAACAAATATAAAGAAAATCGGGAAAGCAAAAACTGAAGGGTTAAAGTTGCCAAGAAGGCCGGGAATATAATAAAATACTGGGCAAAATACAAAACAAATATAAAAATATACACCCAATTCGTTAACTGAGGGTACTCTATGCTGCAGACTATGCACCCAATATTTGTAATCTTAACACATATACTGAGCTGCCAAAATTAGATAGATGAAAGTGGAAGATTCTTAGAAGCACGCTTTGAGTTTAGACCAGGGGTGAGAAAAGACTTTTAAGCGCGGACAAAAATGAAATTTTCAAAATGTCTCCTGGGCCATAGCACTCTACTGCTTGCTTACATACGCTGTTCCCATGGGAATGATTGTGGTGGAGTGTGTAGTTTTTTTTCCCTGCCCAAAAAGTTTTTTGACAAAAATACTATAAGTATCATTTTAAACCATTTGGACAAAGAAATTTGATTGTTAAAAAGAGATAATAGTAATAATAAATTGCCTTACTTGGTTGTATATGCGAACCCTTTGAGCCCAGTAAAATATGTCACGTAATTTTTAAGAAATATGGTCGATTATATTAACTCATAACAAGGATCAAGATAAAAAATGAAAATATTGCACAAGTGCGTAAAATAAAATACTTAGAAGTCTGGATTACGGAAAATCTAAATCTGAAATCTAAATGCGATCAAGGATAGAGTAATCTAGAGCAGCCTTTTTGAAGATAAGGAAATTTCTGAGTAACCAAAGGATGGAAGAAAAATTTTATATTCACTCGATTCTTGTTTAAGGTGTCGAAGCTTGGACTGTTAATGTTAACTTAATGAGAAAGCTGTAAGGTTTTGAGATGTGGCTTATTAGGAGAATTTTGAAAATACCATGCACTGGTCATATTTTACGAACGAAATGGTGTTGCACACAATGGGAAGAAAATTTTGGCCACCATTAAAAGAAGAAAGATGACATATTTGGGACACTCATTTAAAAATAATAAGTACGAGTTGTTGTAGCTGATTATGAAGGGCAAAATCGAAGAAAAAAGGGGAACTGGTACTAAAACTGCAGCAGTTAGAAGCAGGTACAATTTTACATACCACTTGAAAGTACCTATACGGATGGTATTTTAGAAATATTTTATACAACATGTTTTACAACAAAATATATTTTCGGCAAGGTGTGACATGCCGCATGTCAGTGGTTAAGGGTTAAAGTCGTGTACAGTGGAACCCCGATAAGTCGGCCTTCGATAACCCGAAGTCTGGATAATCCGGACCGTTTTTCATCAGATGAAACAAACATTTTTTCCCTTTGACTGAGTTTTTTACCAAGAAATAAACAATACTGTACACAACTGTACGTAATTTAGAATCTGCTACTGAATACTGTGCATATGAATTTCATGTTTTTGCAATTATAATGTGTATTTGTTGATTATGTACATGTATTTTATTAATTTTCAACATATTCTCCGGCTATCTCGGATTTTCGATAACTCGGATCGGCCGCGGTCCCATTTATCCGACTTATCGATGTTCAACTGTACTTTAAAATGTATAATATATGTCTGAATTGTCGGGTCTAGGACGTTTCATCGCCGCCGGTCGATTCATCGCCAGTTAGTTAATCGCTAACTGATATATTTCCGAATTTTCGACCAATTTTCGATAGTTACATTTATTATTTATTTTTTGTATTAATTAGGAATTCTAGGAAATGCGAGATATGACCATTCCCGTTGCCATACTTAATCTTTTAATAAACTTTTACACTTTTATAATATAAAATATAATTTAACACTACAAATTTTATACTATTTAGTATCAAATTTAGGGGAAGTAGAAATAGAACAGTAAATTAATATAATAATATTTTTATTTTCTTTACTTAAAGAAAGCATTTGACAGAGTAAGACTCAAAGATGTAATGACATCTTCTGTATAATAGAGAAGTCCCTCTAGATATCATAAAAACTATTGAGAACATCTACCAAAACAACAAAATGGAAGTCAGAATAGATGGACAACTTATAGAACCTATAGATATAGGCAGCGGAATAAGACAGGGAGACTCATTGAGTCCTATGCTTTTCAATTTAATCATGGATGAAATCATCAAAAACGTCAACAAAGGAAGAGGATATAGAATGGGAAACAAAGAAGTAAAAATACTCTGCTACGCAGACGACGTAATATTGATAGCCCAAGATGAAGATAGCCGGCAAAGATTAGTCCACAGATTTAACATAAGAGCAAAAGAATTCAATATGAGAATTTCATCTCAGAAAACCAAAACAATAGTAATCAGTAAAGAACCAATCAGATGCAAAATAGAAATTGATGGTATCAGTATCGAACAATTAATGGAAATAAAATACCTTGGAATTACATTGTCAAGTTACGGAGACCTAGACAAAGAAGTGAGAAATCAAGTACAAAAAGCAAATAGATTGGCAGGATGCCTTAATTACACTATATGGCGAAACCGACATATTAACACTGAGATGAAGTCAAGAATTTATAAAGCCAGTGTAAGACCAATAATGACATATGCATCAGAAACAAGACCCGATACAGCCACAACACAAAGACTGCTGGAAACGGCAGAGATGAGAGTACTGAGAAGAATTACAGGAAATACACTGAGAGATCGAAAGAGGGGCGAAGATATTAGAAGACAATGTAACTACGCCAGGCTGTGGGTGAAAAAACGTGATATAATTCAGGAATTTTTGAAACCCATCAGGTGTTGTAAAGGACGATACCAGGAATAACTTCTACTAAAATGTGACCAAAAATATTGTGAGCTTTTTTTATTATTGCGATTTTCATTTGTTAAATTTGAAATTTTTAAAGATTTTTAATTTTGCAGCTTAGGATATTGATTTTAGAGAAAAACTTTTAAATAGAAAGTTGTAGTAAATTAAAAAACCTACAATTTGAGCTATGGTAAGTTTAATTTCGTTTATTGGTTATTGCAAAACAGCCTGCGAAAAGTCCAAAATGGCCGTTTATTATAATTGCGTTATTTATTGTACAAATAATTTTTTTTTATTTTTTAAAGCTTTAACATGAAGATATTTCAATTCCAAACATAAAAAAATTGTAAGGCCGGATTAACGAATTTGTTGCTTAGATATTATAAATTTTTTATCCCAAGAGGTCAAATGTCGAAGGCTATAACTTTTTGAAAAAAAAATCGTAGAGAGTTGGTGAAACATCCAATCTCCTTCTAAAGAGCTATGTTTTCATATTCTGATATAAATAAATGCGTAAAACTTTTCTAAACCTCTAATTTTTGGGTTTGAAAATAAGGGGGCAAATTTCGTTTTAAACATTTAGAGCTGAAGCGGCCCTGTACATCCTATAAGCTTTAACTTACAGATTATTGTTGCTGAAGACGAAACGAAGATTAATTAAAAGAAAATAAAAAATTTCTACGACCAACTGAAGCCGAGCTAAATGTTGGGTTTGAAAATAAGGGGGCAAATTTCGTTATAAACATTTAGAGCTGAAGCGGCCCTGTATATCCTATGAGTTTCTAACTTACAGATTATTGTTGCTGAAGACGAAACGAAGATTCATAAAAAAATAAAAAAAATTTACAACCAACTGAAGCCGAGATAATTGTTTCTTTTTTCTTAAATCGTAGTGCCTTTATTTATAACAATTAAGAAATTATTTTACAGTCATTGACTAAAGAAAGACTTATATTAACTTAAAATAAAAATTATTATAAAATATAGTTACATTTAATTATTAAAAATTATTTTTAAATTTATTGCTTTTGCGAGCGGCTGAATTTTGCAAATCGCCCGGCTTGCTTCAAATCCTAGCGCTCGGAAAATTTTTACGTAACTTGTATTAAATTTTGACCGAAAACAATTTAATAATATTACCATTATAATATACAGTATATTTACCACTGTATTTGTTTTTCTTGATAAACTTTTACATTTGAAATCTCATTTCAGAAGAAATAATATTACAAAAATGATACATATACTATATGAAATATATAACTATATTTTTAATTTTTTCATTGTTGTATAAATATAATAATAATAATGGTACTTCTTATTATACAATATAAAACGTTTTCTTCTTGTAGTGACTATCCGTTTTGGATGTTGGCGACCATCATGGCAATCTGTACTTGCACACTAAATCGGTACTGCTGCTCTAAAAAGATTTGTAGTTGTTGTGTTGAACGACGTACGTAAATTTTCTACCAAGGTAATCCTTCGCCTTCCTGGTTCTCAGTTTACAAATGGGGTTTGCCAAATTGCCATGATGGTCGCCAACATCCAAAATGGATAAGTCACTACAAGAAGAAAAAGTTTTATATTGTATAATAAGAAGTAACATTATTATTATTATATTTATATAACAATGAAAAAATTAAAAATATAGTTATATATTTCAAATAGTTACATATTATATGTATCATTTTTGTAATATTATTTCTTCAGAAATGAGATTTCACATATAAAAGTTTATCAAGAAAACAAATACAGTGGTAAATAGACTGTATATTATAATGGTAATATTATTAAATTGTTTTTGGTCAAAATTTAATACAAGTTACGTAAAAATTTTCCGAGCCCGCGGATTTGAAGCGAGCCGGGCGCTTTGCAAAATTCGGCCGCTCGCAAAAGCACCGATTTTAAAAATAATTTTTAATAATTAAATGTAACTATATTTTATAATAATTTTTATTTTAAGATACTATAAGTCTTTCTTTAGTCAATGACTGTAAAATAATGTCTTAATTGTTATAAATAAAGGCACTACGATTTAAGAAAAAAGAAACAATTATCTCGGCTTCAGTTGGTTGTAGAACATTTTTATTTTTTTATAAATCTTTGTTTCGTCTTCAGCAACAATAATCTTTAACTTAGAAACTCATAGGATGTACAGGGCCGCTTCAGCTCTAAATGTTTATAACGAAATTTGCCCCGTTATTTCCAAACCCAACATTAAGCTCGGCTTCAGTTGGTCGTAGAATTTTTTTATTTTTTTATAAATTTTCGTTTCGCTTTCAGCAACAATAATCTGTAAGTTAAAAACTCATAGGATGTACAGGACCGCTTCAGCTCTAAATGATTATAACGAAATTTGCCCCCTTATTTTCAAACCCAAAAATTAGAGGTTTAAAAATGTTTTACGCATTTATTTACATCAGAATATGAAAACATAACTCTTTAGAAGGAGATTGGCTGTTTCATCAACTCTCGACGATTTTTTTTTAAAGTTATAGCCTTCGACATTTGACCTCTTGGGATAAACAATTTATAGTATCTAAGCAACAAATTCGTTAATCCGACCTTACAATTTTTTTTATGTTTGCAATTGAAAGATCTTAATTTTAAAGCTTTAAAAAATAAAAAAAATTATTTGTACAATAAATAACGCAATTGTAAAAAACGGCCATTTTGGACTTTTCGCAGGCTGTTTTGCAATAACCAATAAACGAAATTAAACTTACCATAGCTCAAATTGTAGGTTTTTTAATTTACTACAGCTTTATATTTAAAAGTTTTTCTCTAAAATCAATATCCTAAGCTGCAAAATTAAAAATCTTTAAAAATTGCAAATTTAACAAATGGAAATCGCAATAATAAAAAAAGCTCACAATATTTTTGGTCACATTTTAGTAGAAGTTATTCCTGGCATCGTCCTTTACAACACCTGATAGGTTTCAAAAATTCCTGAATTATATCCTGAAATCGACATATTTTTCACCCACAGCCTGGAGTAAACGTACAGTTTATAAACGAATGGAAACTAAATAGAAAAAAAGAATGGAACAACCACATAACCAGAATGGGGGAGACACGTGTGGTCAAAATAGCACGAGATAAATCACCAATCGGTAGAAGAAGTATCGGCCGACCGCGCAAAAGATTAAGTGACAACCTTCCATAAAGGTATCAATCCGCCAATGAACATGCAGAATTGCTTATAAAGAGGAAGAAGAAGAAGAATAATTTTTATCTTTTTATTTGTCATAAGTATTGAACTGAATTTAACGTCGTGTCGTATTATCTCCCATAATACAAAATCAACTGACTAACTGGCGATGAAACGGTCGGCGATGAAACGGACGGCGATGAACCGGCGGCATCGAAACGGCGGCGATGAAACGTCCCATTCCGTGAATTGTCAATACGAATGATGAGTCAGATAAAATTAAATTATTAGAAGAATTTTTTTACCTAGCCACTCAAACAAAATTTGTTAATTTATTAATATTTTGTATTTTGATAACGATTTTCGAAGTGGAAGTCAAAACGGCAAATATATTTAATTTCCAAGTTAAATTATGGCTTATTTCCCAAGTAAAATAGTAAATTACTTTTCTCTCCCAAAACTATTAAAAACAAATAAAATTTTATATAATTCCTAATCGTTGCCCTAATTACAAAAACCATTTTCAAGATATCTACGCCTCTGTATCCAAGAAGGGCCACAGTTGAGCAATATATTCTTCCTGTCCGGGACGGTTTGTATCCCATAATTTGGATTAATTTAAGGAGCGAAGAATACATTTCTTTATTAAATATTTCATCAAGCCAAGAGGCTCCTTTTCTAGAAAGTGGTGTTAAAAACGTTTAATTTTATCATAAAAATTGGGGTTTGGTAAACGTTTAGGGCTTTGAGTGAAAGAAAAATGTAATGTGATCGCTAATTTGGAGAGACGGGGACTTTTGTTTTATTTAAATTTTTTCACTTTTTGTACTTAACTAATTAACAAAAAATACCAGGTGACAACTTTTTTATAAGTTACTTCAGTGTGAAATTGATTAAAATTATACGAAAATACTACCATATGCATCATGTATTTTATGTCATCTGTTTTATACTAGGTATGTGTAAAAAATTCCTAATGATTATTAAATTATTTTAAAGAGTCTTTTCTAGTTTTTTTACTCCAATGGAAGCAGAACAGATTTTTGATAGTATTATTATAATATACCATACGTTTAGTTTTCTATTAGAGATATGCGAAAGAAGGAAATGCTAAAATCGGCAACATTGTTTATGAGAATGAGTGGCATTGCCACTGTAGAATCGACGAATGACTGAATAAATCCGCGCGACTCGAGTGTGGGAAGCGGAGAAGCAGTGTTGCCATGTCTTGGGTATACTCCTATATCTAATTTAAAAGTAAACACACGGTAGTTTGTTATGCGTATCTTGAAGGATCAAAATACCACGTAAGACTTTTATGACCTGGAAACTAGTTCTATGTAACAGAAATGTGTCGATGAATTTTCTAAAGAAGGTGCTGAAATATTATATGTGGTTTATCTTATTGTATGGTTGTGAGATATGGACGCTTAAAATCACAATACTAAACAAATTAGAAGCATTCAGATTGTGATGCTATCGACAAATCCCAAAGATGCCGTGGGTTTCGCACACTACCAATGAAGATGTTCTTTAAATTATGAATTTAGAACGTCTGTTTATACATATAATAAAGAGGAGAAAAATAGAAAATTTCGGCCATATAATTAGAAGATTTAAATGCCATCTACTTACCATAATACAAGGAAAGAGATGAATTGGCCGAAAGGAACTTTCATGATTGCCTAAATATTATACAATGGTGTGGTTCCACAGTAGAAGAACTCTTTCTTGCATCAGCTGATAGAGAAAGGTTTGAAGAACTCATATACATGATGACGGCCAACGTCTGAATCCGGACACGGCACTTAAAGAAGAAGAAGTATCTTGAAGAAATGAAAATATTATCAAGAAAGAGCTCCAAAAGGGAAAAGCTATATAGACAAGGTGAAAATGGCGGCATCTTTGGAGAAAATATTCCCATGAGATTTTTTTCCATAATCACATTCGTGAGACATTCCAGAATAAGATTCAAGAAGTCGCCCACGCAAAAAATGGTCTAAATTTTTTTAAAAAATTTTTTTAATTAAATTACAAAAAGCAATATTTTTGGCCGGAACAAATTTTTTTAGATTTTTTGGGCCATTCTGGATAAAAAAGGTTTCTCATAATTTTTCTCTAAAGTTAATCGTTTTCGAGATAAAAGAATTTTTAAATTGAAAAAACCGAAAAATGGTGATTTTCAAGGCTTAATAACTCGGTTAAAAGTTATTAGAATGAAAGTCAGAAAGTAACTAAATCAAGGTTTAAAGCCCCCCCTACAAATTCCTGAAAGAAAAATTACCGTCAGTATTAAGAGCATTGGAACACAGTCGAATAGACTATAAATACCCAAGTTTGATAAAACATATACATATATACAACAACGCAACGGCATCTGCTAAACTCCATGACTTTGCCGATGAATATAGAATTGAGTGAGGAATTAGACAGGGTGACACCTTCTTCCCTCAACTATTTACTACAGCTCTGGAGTATGCATTTACAAAACTGGATGGGGCTAAAAGGGAAATAAATATTGAAGGTGAATATCTGAGCCACATACGCTTTGCAGATGACATTGCCATTATAGCCCATAGTTTAAATGAAGCTCACAAAATTATGTAAGAACTAAAACAAGCCATAGAACAAGTATGCCTGAACATAAACTTTCAAAAAACAAAATACATGACCAAATTAGTTCCAAGTGATGTTATGAGAGTATTTAGGGCATTAAATTAGAATAGAAAAAGACAATCAAATTGGATGTTGAGAGGTGACCCATATTTTTTTGCAGAAATTGCTTAAAAATAACTCATACAATAATAATTGAGTTATCCTCCCACTCCAAAAGGTCCGGTAAATTGTTTAAATAAAGAAAATGTCAAAAAATGAAGGAAAAATTCGATTTTTTTCTTCGTTTTTTGATTATAACTTTAAAAGAATTCATTCCCGAGAAAAGTTCTACAGACATAAAAGTTGCGTAATTTAATTTTCTACAATATAGTATTGGTTACATTTTTTTTAGAAAATTGTCACCCTTGTTGCAGAATAGCAATAATTGCGAAAAAAAACATAAAAAACAACTATTCGTATTTTACGTTTTTCAACCATTTGTGCTACATACAGGACATTCGTATTTCACTCAGAAAAACATTATGATATATTAACACAATACAATAAATTTCATTAAGATCGGTTTGATACATTTTGCAAAATAAATTTTGCAATCCAGCTTTCGCGAAAAAGATGCATTTTTTAAAAATGTTGTAGTACTGAAAATACAGAAAGACATATAGAAGGGGACAGTATATTTGATATGCAATTTGCAAAATTAAAATCAGTTAACTATCACAGGGTCAGGAATTTTTTTAAATAAACATTAATTTTTGGTGCTACGCGAAGAACAGCGGATACGTTTGCCCTGATTGGGCATTCCAATGACCTTTGATATTGATGGATAAATTTTAATTTTTAGTACATTTCGATATAAATAAACAAATTTGTTTATTGCAAAATAAAAACACATACCTGGTCCTTCGAAATAATACTTTTTTTAGCAAAAACTTTCTTTGTTCATATATTTTAACTCGAGAATAATCGTTATTTATGATATAATTGTTAAAAGTACAATAATTTTAAGGCACGCATGTGAAATTTTGCAGAATGAGCGAAGCGAATTCTGCAATTCGCATGAGTGCTGTAAAAATGTACTTTTTAACACGTATATCATACAATATTTTTTCTACAAACGTTATAAATTTATAAAATACAATATTTTTGTTAATTGATGAAACCATGAAACTTATTATGACCCGTAAAAGGTAGAACTGGTTGTCTACACTCGAAGGGAATGTCTAAAAATTCTTAGCGAAAATATACCGTTACATAAATTTGTTTTTTCTACAAACGTGTTAAAAATGCAATAATACAGTTTAAATTAAATTTTAAAAAACCTTTTAAATCACCTTTTTCAAATTGCGCAAGTTGTACTATTAATATTAATGTTAATAAATGAAATATAAATATTTTGACTTATCACAATTTGATAATTCACTTTTAACTGCAGTGCCTTAAAATTTTTAAAGCACTAGCGATTTAAAGTTAGCATTTTTAACGTTCCTATGGAGTGCTAAAAATTGCATTTTTAACACGGTTGTAGAAAAAAGTTTATTCTTTTTAAACATATGCAATAATTGTTAAAGGAATATTTCGCAAGAGATAATCAAATTAGTTTGATTTTTGTGGAATTAAAATATTAAAATACAACAAAAAATAGAGTAAGAAAATAATATAGATAATAATTGGTAAAAATTTTGGTGGGAATCAACTTGTGTGAATCGAACATTTTACATTTCCAAATCGAATATATAGTTTTTCATAACAATGCTAAAATATTTACACTTAAGTACCTATTGCTCTTAAAAACTATTTAAAAAGTAACTACAAATATCAACTTACTTTTGTCTCTGTTCTCAAAACAATAAAAACTAAAACTCCAACTTAACAATTATTACCAACAACACATTTGATTGTCCCCAGCCGCAATATTCAAACATTTTTGACATCATTGGAATGCCCAATCAGAGCGAACGTATCCGCTGTCCTGTGCTGTCCTGCCCAAAAATTAATGTTTATTAAAAAAAAATTCCTGACGCCGTGGCAGTTAACGGATTTTAATTTTGCAAATTGCAAATGAAAGGTACAATATTCTTCTATACGTAAAAAAAATTATTTTGCAATATGCCCTGTTTTAAGTCCTGCAACATTTTTGAAAAAAATGCATTTTTTTGCGAAGGCTGGATTGCAAAATGTATTTTTTCTACAACCACTATTCAAAATGCACTTTTCTGTACAGTTTTATGTTAGCAAACATGTATTTTCTCACATTATAAGATATTTGATATTAGTGTGTAGAAAAGTGACGTTTCTGTGCCGGAAAGTTCTTTTCTGCACAGTTGATTACCTCATTCTGAGTAACGTTATATTCTGTTTACATCAGTGGTTAAAGTTTAGACAAATATATAACCTATAAGGTAATTATTTTTTTTTTTTTTATTTAAAACACTTATACCACATCAACCACGCAGGGTTATTAGTGGGATTACAAACACAATATTTTTCATATGAATTACATTAAATACTATAATAAAATTTTATGTCCTTTAAATAATTCAATACATTTAAATTTTTGTCCGTCAGGATGGATTTGAGGTTGTCTGGAATTCCATGTATTCTTCTTTCATTTTGGAAACAAGGGCAGTCAAGTAGGAAGTGTTTCACTGTTAATGAAATGGAGCAGTTGTTGCAAATAGGCGGTGGATCTTTACTGATAAGAAATTTGTGTGTTACAGCTGTATGACCAATTCTTAAACGGTTGATGATCACTTGTTCTCGTCTGCTGGTGGAGTTATTCATACAGCTGTTCACCTGTGGGCATATTGGGATTAATTTGTTTTCAGAATTTTCCCAGTAATTTTGCCAAGTGTTGTTGCAGTGAATTTTAATTAGATATTTCATATCACTGTAAGGATACGTTGTAATTTTTGTAGTATCTTCTAAGTTGATTCGGCTTGTAGTTGCTAGTTGATCTGCTTTTTCATTTCCCGAGATTCCAGTGTGCGATGGCACCCAAATGAAGGCTATGTCTTTTCCCATCGAATGTAATATTTCTAATTCATTTTTTACTGCTTGTGTAATGGGATTTGTTGTATAAATTTGCTTCAATTTCAATAATGCATTAAGTGAATCTGTAATGATGACGCACTTCATCGTGTTACTCGATTTGAGAAAAGTTAAGGCATTCAATATAGCTGTGGTCTCGCCTGTGAGTATACTACACGTTGTAGGTAACTGAGTGCTGTTGGAGTTTTCATCAGAATAGTACGCAGCAGCATGTCCATCAGGGGTTTTAGAGGCGTCTGTAAATATGTGTAAGTGATTGGGGTAATAGGATATGATTTCTGCAAAAACATTTTTAATTATTGAGAAGTTTGTATTTGATTTGGGGTACTTTCTTAGTGTTAGGTCAATGGTCAAAGGGTGGGTTGTCCATGGAGGAGAGACTGCATTTGTATATAATAATAAATTAAGTTGATCCATGTTGAAATTTGTGGCTTTTATTCTTTCTATTAGAGGTATACAGTTTGTTGATTTTTTAAAAGAGAGGATGCCAGGTTGGAAAATTTGAGAGAAAAGAGGATGTTGTTTTTGGATTGAAATTTTGGCAATGTAGTTTAGTGATAATTGTTGTCGTCTTATGGTCAGAGGAGGCTCCTTAGCTAGAACTTGTAGGCTATTAGTAGGACTAGTTCTAAATGCACCTAGTGCCAGTCTCAAAGCTGTAGATTGAATGCTATTGAGTTTTTTTAGAGTAGTTTTGCTTGCGGCGTTATAACATATGCAGCCGTAATCTAGTTTACTTCTTATGAGTGATTTATATAAGTTTATTAATATTTTAGTATCTGCGCCCCAAACTTTATTAGACAGAATTTTGAGTATATTTAACCTAGATTGACAGGAATGTTGTAGTTTGTTTATATGTGAGTTCCAATTTAAGGTTCTGGTAAAAGTTAGACCTAGAAAATTAATTTCTTCTGATTGTTTTATTGATAACTTATTTAAAGTTAAGTCAGTAGAAAACCGAGATCTATTTTTATTAAAAATTATATATTGTGTTTTTTCTGTAGAGAAGTTAAACCCAGTTTTTAGCGTCCAATTTTCAAGACGAGTTATAAAATTTTGTAAGATTTTACTTGCAGATTCTATATTGTTGGATTTAGTATAAACGACGATGTCGTCTGCATAGATACTGGCTTTAATAGGTGCTCTAATTTCATGAATAACACTATTGATAGCCACTAAGAATAATGTTGGGCTTATTATGGAACCTTGAGGGATTCCATTTTCTAATGTTCTTGTTGAGCTTTTAAGGCCATTTATTCTAATTTCTATTGATCGATTACTTAAAAAATTGTTTACAAATGCTAGTATGTTCCCTTGAACTCCGTTTTCGCTTAGATTTTTCAAAATACAGTGTCTCCAAGTTCTTTCAAAAGCTTGGGTAATATCAAAAAATATTGCAATCAGTTTTTGGTTATTAGCAAAGGCTTCATTAATTGAGTTTTGTAAAGTAACATGGTTATCTGACGTCGACCTGCCTCTTCGAAAGCCGCTTTGATAGGGGGAAAGGAGATTATTGTTTTCCAAGTGCCATACTAAACGTGAGTTTAAAATTTTTTCCAAGATTTTACACATACTACAGGTAAGAGAAATGGGGCGGTAAGAAGAGGGATTATCTTTAGGTTTATTAGGCTTGATGATGGGAATTATTATTGCCTGGGACCAAAGCTCAGGAAATTTATGTTTTAGAAAACAAATATTAAATAAATCTAGTAAAACTAGTTTAGCTGTAAATGGTAAGTTTTTTATAAATATTGGTGGTATGTCATCTGGTCCGGCCGAGGTGTTTTTTAAATCAGAAATAGCAAATTCCAATTCTTGAAGAGTTATGGCGATATTTAACGGATTATCGATATCGTTTATGGTGATAATAGAGGATTCTAGAGATTTCTTGTGCGTTAACATTTCCTGAGGTATATTATTATTGCTAGAATTTTGTTGGTAAACATCAGCTAATGTTTCTGCAATAGTTTTGTTACACGTGATTAGTGTTTGACCAAGAGTTAAGGTGTTTATTTGTCTAAAAGAGTTGGAGCCTTTGAGTTTACGAATTTTAGACCAAATGACAGCTGAAGGGGTTGATGAATTTATAGATGAGACATAATTTTCCCATGTATTTCTTTTGCTTTTTTTTATGAGATATCTCGTTTTTGCTCTAAGTTTTTTAAAATTGAGTAAATTTTCTTCCGTGTGCTGCTTTTTAAGTTTATTAAACGCGCGTTTTGTTATAGATAGAGCCAGTGCGATTTCGCTGGTCCACCAAGGTACTGGTTGTCTATTACAAAGTTTAGTTTTACCGATATTAGTTAAGGCTGCTTCTGTTATGATATTATTTAGGGACCTAATGTCAGAGTTTATGTCACTGCTTAATTGGAAATTTTCGATTCTCTTTTGGATGTCGATTTGATAGGAATTCCAGTTTGCATTCTTTAATTTCCAAGAGTGATATATTGGGAATTTAGGAGATTGAGATTTATTAAATGTTACATGAATGGGGAAATGATCACTGTCATGTAGTGATTCTAAAGTATTCCATACGAGATAAGTTGATAATGATTGGCTACATAATGTTAAATCTATAGCGGAAAATAAGCCGTTATAAGAATTAAATCGGGTCGATTTACCAGTATTGAGTAGTATTAAATCTGAGGATTCAATGAAGTGATTCATTAGGTTGCCGAATTTGTCAGTTTTATGACTTCCCCATGCCGGATGATGGCAATTCATATCACTTAAAATTATTTTGGGATTTGGGATTTGATCTATAAGATTATTAAATTCTTGTAAATCGAGGTCGCTGGGATGAGGCAGATAAATATTGCAAATATTAATGTGTTTTTGATAAGTTACTGCTACAGCTACAGCTTCAAGACTAGTATTTATTGAGATGGGTTTAGCTTGTACATCAGTTCTAGTAAAGATAGCTACTCCGCCACTGGCATGGTGAGCGTTTCTGTTTTTTAGAAAACATTGATAGTTTCGAAGGTTTATATTGGTATTTTTAAAATGGGTCTCTTGAAGACAAAGTATTTTAGGAGATAGTTCATTTATTAACAGTTTTAATTGTTCAATATGGGTGTAAAACCCATTAAGGTTCCATTGCAGAATAAAAGAATCTGACATTAGATTTCCGATTGGGATTGCGGTTCGTCGGACTCTTCAATTGAAGATGCTTGATTGGGGTTTAGTTTCTTCTTTAAACGGGTGATGTTATTTTTTAGTTTTGAGTTATGGATGTAACAGTGGATGAAGTTGAGAATATCGATTAGTTCAGAAGGTTCATTGGAATAATTTTTGGAGATTAATTCAGGGTGTTGAGAGTATAATGTATTATCTAGAAAATCGCAGATTTCATTATAATTTAGAATAAATGCAGGTGATCTATTCTCTATTTTATCTTTTATTGATTCCAGAGAAAGAGTAAGTTCTTCGCGTGAGGTCTTATCTGATTTTTTGTATTTTTTCTTTGGTTTGTTTAAAGGAGGTGGCATAAAAGGTTGTGTATTAGTTTGTGTATTATTGTCAATAATGTCTGGAGAGGAAGATATTTGTCTTTTAACTTGATTGGTTTTACTGGGAATATTTATAGATGATGGAGACGTTTCTACTGTTAGAATTTTGGTAGAATTATCTGAGACTGATGATGTACTGGGAGGAGGGTTTTGGTTTGTGTTGTTTATAGGTGTTACTGGTGAGTCAGTTTCTATTGTTAAATTTGTTTGCTCATTTGATTCCTGAGCTTTTGTTCTAGGTTGGATAGTTTCTAGTGAAGGGTTTAATGGGGTCAGATCAGTTCTATGGGGACATTCAGTTTCTTTGTGGCCTATAGTTTTACAATTTGAGCAGTTATATCCATCTATGGAAAGGAACAGACGATATAGGGTGTTGTCATGTGTTATAAGAAAAGAATCAGGGATAGACACATTTTCTAGATGATTGATAAATATTTGCCGTCTAAAACTGAGGACATGGCTGTACTCTGTTTCCGGCATACCTACTCTTAAAATAGTCATCTTAGACACGGCAATGATACCCATCTTTTGTAGTTCTGCTTCTATAATGTTGCTAGGAATTGTAGGGTCTACATTAGATACTACGAGTCTATCGGCTGGAGTAATCAATCTTCTTATTTCTATCTCTGTTTCTTTTATATTTACAAATTTGTAGGAGTGGAGAAGTGAATCGACCATGCTTTTTGACGAAAGATAAATACAAATTCGATTGTTTGAAATTCTTGATGCGAAAATTAAGTTACGGGGTCCTACTAGCGATCCTACTGCTATGATGTAGTCGTGTATTTTAGTATCTTCCATACTAGATAGGACAACAGCTTGGTCTTTTGTTGGGTGTTTAAAAGAATTTACTGCAGTGGAATATGACATTGGTGATGATTTTTTTGTTTGAGTCATGTTGAATGAAGTTGTGTTATTTAAAGTGATATCGGTTGAAGTCATTTTAATTTAAGGTGCCGTAAGTCCGGCCCTGTCGCCAGTTCGAAAACTGGTCTTCGTTCTGGACACAATCTTGTTTTATCAGTATTTTGTAGGTTATATTTCTGATACTATTATTTATAATAATGTAATTTCAAGTACTCACGTTTGTCTATATTCGTGGGCACTTGTGTTGCACTTGAACTTTTATGCACAGGTGAAATAACAATATTTGAAAGGTATTTACCATTCAAAAATAATTTATTTTAGAACGGCTTGTAAACGTGGTATATTGTACCATAGTCAGGACCGTACGGAGATAATTATTATATTTAACTATAGAATAGAAATTAAATTATGAATGTTACAAATGTTTTATTTTACAATTTTATTCTTATTAAACATTTTAGAATTATCAAATAACCAATAAGGATTTAGCAACCTCTGCAAGATACGTGGAATGAAGTAGGTTTTGTGTAAATCCGTGACTGCATTTAATATAACGTCAAATGTGACACTATTGTGTAATAATTTTTTAAAATATTTTAAATTTAAACAAATAAGTCAGTGCATTAATTTTTTAACTGATTTCTGTGCAATTTGTTTATAAGGAATTTAGATATAAGGTATAATATAATATAATATAATATAATACAATACAATATAACAATATAATAATACAATATAATTAATATAAGGTATTGGGACCGTGCAAGTTCGGCAAAGCGACCTCTATTTCTACGCTCTGTACTTTTATTCGCACTTTTAATTATATTGGCCAATTATATTAGTCCTGGTTGCTGGATAATTGTCAAGGCCATAGTCCAAAAAAATAATAAGAAGAAAAAATAAGATGCAGGTTATGCTATGCAAACGTAAACAATTGTATGTAGTAAATAAAATTAGTTATTAAAATGCAGTACTGCAAGCAAAATACAATTAATTAAATTTACCTTTATATAATAATTGCATATCATATCAATATTGTGGAGCAATATATAATTTTTCTGATTCAATGACAGAAGGTATGAAATATACGTCAATTTGACAATTTCAATTGACAATATGAATTATTTAAGATAGTTGCAATATTCTCCGCGACTCGCGCACGGTCGTTTCTCGTTTCCCTTCCAAGTACTTGCACACCGCGAATAAGGAATTTAAATTGATTAGTATTAATTACATACAGTTTAAAATTTATCATATATTATTATAATAAATCTTCGTTTTGAAACTCTGATTTTTATTTTTAGGAAAAACTGTACTTGTAGAAAAAGTATAGTGTGTAACACGTGCAGAAAGGTAATTTCTCACTCGTTTGAATTGCGACACTCGCTTGCACCCGTACCGCAGCTTTTCAAACTCGTGAGAAATTAGTACCTTTCTACACTTGTTGCACAATATATTATTGCAAAATCTATTGAACCGATCTTAGTGAAATTTACAGCATTGTTTTATCATATCAATAAATTTTTCTGAGTGAAACATGAAGGTCCTTAGTGTAGCATAAATGGTTGATAAACGTAAAATGCAAATACTTGTATTTTTATATTTTTTTTCGCAATTATTGCTATTTTGCAACAAGGGTGACAATTTGTTAAATTACTAAGCAATCCTATATTTTAGGAAATTTAATTACCCAACTCTTATGTCAATGCAACTTTTCTCGGAAATGAAGTTATAATCAAATAACGAAGAAGAAAATAGAATTTTTCCTTCATTTTTTGACATTTTGATTATTTAAACAATGTTTCGGACATTTTGAGTGGGAGGATAACTCAATTATTATTATATGAATTAATTAGAAGCAATTTCTGCAAAAAAATATGAGTCACATCTCAACGTCCATCTCAAAACAGATGCGCCCTGGACTATTGTGAGATCCAGCGTCGTATAGGCTTGGTATATGCAGTATTTGGTAATATGTGACATATTCTAAAAGGAACGCTACCGATTTGCTTGAAGAAAAAGTTTACAACCAAGGCATACTGCCGGTAATAACATCCATCCATCCATCCAATGGCACTACAGCCCAAATCAAGCCTTGGCCTCCTTCAACAAGCTTCTCCAATCATTTCGATTTACCGCTGTTCTTTTCCATGAACGCGTTCCCAGGAAGTTCCTGGCATCCTCATCGACTTCGTCTTCCCATCTCTTTTTAGGTCTTCCAACAGGTCTTTTTCCCTGCATTCTTGCATTTAGCAATTTTCTGGGGATTCTGTTCTCATGCATGCGGACCACGTGCTCTGCCCACCGTAATCTCTGCAGTTTAGTGTATTGTGCTAGAGTTAATAACGGTAATGCCGGTAATATATCGAGAATAACCCAAAGAAAAAATGGAAAGAGCAATGTTGTGAATTACAAGAAGAGGTATGGTACCAAATAGGATAGTGAGAGAGAGTGGATATTACCCAGGGCAACACAGGACTCTAACCCACGTGGATGTAATGTGAGGTTCATTCCGTTCATATTACATCCACGTGGGTTATAGTTCTGTGTTGCCCTGGGTAATATCCAGGAATATTTGCAACATCCAATATTATTATTAACAATATGTAGTGCCATGTAAGAGCTTGTAATATTTAAAGGATTTT